>NC_092286.1:26961688-27066688 GCF_036320965.1 Panulirus ornatus
AAGATTATAATAAAGAGGAAAACCATATTAACTGAGATGTGTATTCATATTTAAAATTATGGAATGTGTTTTGGATATTCTGTTAGGTAACTGTGTTCTCTTACATGTCAGTGGCCCACCTACTCCATATATATGTTGGTTTGTGGCAGGGGTGCGTGATGTCTCCATGGTTGTTTAATTTGTTTATGGACGGGGTTGTAAGGGAGGTGAATGCAAGAGTTTTGGAAAGAGGGGCAAGTATGCAGTCTGTTGTGGATGAGAGAGCTTGGGAAGTGAGTCAGTTGTTGTTTGCTGATGATACAGTGCTGGTGGCTGATTCGGGTAAGAAACTGCAGAAGCTGGTGACTGAGTTTGGTAAAGTGTGTGAAAGAAGAAAGCTGAGAGTAAATGTGAATAAAAGCAAGGTTATTAGGTACAGTAGGGTTGAGGGACAAGTCAATTGGGAGGTAAGTTTGAATGGAGAAAAACTGGAGTAAGTGAAGTGTTTTAGATATCTAGGAGTGGATTTGGCAGTGGATGGAACCATGGAAGCGGAAAGTGAATCATAGGGTGGGGGAGGGGGCAAAAGTTCTGGGAGCGTTGAAAAATGTATGGAAGTCGAGAATGTTATCTTGGAAAGCATAAATGGGTATGTTTGAAGGAATAGTGGTTCCAACAATGTTACTTGGTTGTGAGGCTTGGGCTATAGGTAGAGTTGTGCGGAGGAGAGTGGATGTGCTGGAAATGATATGTTTTAAGATAATATGTGGTGTGAGGTGTTTTGATCAATACAGTAAGTAATGAAAGTGTAAGAGAGATGTGTGGTAATAAAAAGAGTGTGGTTGAGAGAGCAGAAGAGGGTGTTTTGAAATGGTTTGGTCACATGGAGAGAATGAGTGAGAAAAGATTGACCAAGAGGATATATGTGTCAGAGGTGGAAGGAACGAGAAAAGTGGGAGACCAAATTTGAGGTGGAAAGATGGAGTGAAAAAGATTTTGAATGATCGGGGCCTGAACATGCATGAAGGTGAAAGGCGTGCAAGGAATAGAGTGAATTGGAATGACATGGTATACTGGGGTTGATGTGCCGTCAGTGGATTGAACCAGGGCATATAAAGAGTCTAGGGTAAACCATGGAAAGTTTTGTGGGGCCTGGATGTGGAAAGGGAGCTGTGGTTTCGGTGCATTATACATGACAGCTAG
The DNA here is from genome assembly GCF_036320965.1 of Panulirus ornatus. Classification (NCBI taxonomy): domain Eukaryota; kingdom Metazoa; phylum Arthropoda; class Malacostraca; order Decapoda; family Palinuridae; genus Panulirus; species Panulirus ornatus. The sequence goes on from NC_092286.1 coordinate 26,962,871, forward strand.
AGACTGAGTGTGAATGAATTAGGCCCGTGTTGTCTTTTTCTAGCGCTACCTCGCGCACATGCCGGGGGGGGGGGGGGGGGGGGGGTAGTTGTCATTTCATGTGTGGCAGGGTGGTGACAGGAATGAATAAGGGCAGACAGTATGAATTATGTACATGTGTATATATGTACATGTCTGTGTGTGTATATATATGTATACGTTGAGATGTATAGGTATGTATATGTGCGTGTGTAGGCGTGTATGTATATACATGTGTATGTGGGAGGGTTGGGCCATTCTTTTGTCTGTTTCCTTGCGCTACCTTGCTAACGCGGGAGACAGCGACAAAGCAAATGATAAATAAAAAACATTATGGTTCTTGGTGAAGTGCCTAAGGATTGGTGGAATGCATGCATAGTGCCGTTGTACAAGGGCAAAGGGGATAAAGGTGACTGCTCAAATTACAGAGGTATAGAATTGTTTAATATTCCTGGGAAATTATATGGGAGGGTATTGATCGAGAGGGTGAAGGCATGTACAGAGCATCAGATTGGGGAAGAGCAGTGTGGTTTCATAAGTGGTAGAGGATGTGTGGATCAGGTGTGTGCTTTGAAGAATGTATGAGAAATATTTAGAAAAACAAATGGATTTGTATGTAGCATTTATGGATCTTGAGAAGGCATATGATAGAGTTGATAGAGATGCTTTGTGGAAGGTATTAAGAGTATATGGTGGGGGAGGTAAGTTGCTAGAAGCAGTGAAAAGGTTTTTATCAAGGATGTAAGGCATATGTATGAGTAGGAAGAGAGGAAATTGATTGGTTCCCAGTGAATTTTGGTTTGCTGCAGGGGTGCATGATGTCTCTATGGTTGTTTAATTTGTTTATGGTTGGGGTTGTTATGGAGGTGAATGCAAGAGTTTTGGAGAGAGGGGCAAGTATTTTGTCTGTAGTGGATGAGAGGGCTTAGAAAGTGAGTCAGTTATTGTTCGCTGAAGATACAGCGCTGTTGGCTGATTTGGGTCAGAAACTGCAGAAGCTGATGATTGAGTTTGGTAAAGTGTGTGAAAGAAGAAAACTGAGAGTAAATGTGAATAAGAGCAAGGTTATTAGGTATAGTATGGTTGAGTGACGAGTCATTTCGGAGGTAAGTTTGAATGGAGAAAAACTGGAGAAAGTGAAGTGTTTTAGATAGCTGGGAAAGGATTTAGCAGCGGATGGAACCATGGAAGCGGAAGTGAGTCACATGGTGAGGGAGGGGGCGAAGGTTCTGGGAGCATTGAAGAATGTGTGGAAGGTGAGAACATTATCTCAGAGAGTGAAAATGGGTATGTTTGAAGGAGTAGTGGTTCCAACAATGTTATATGGTTGTGAGGCATGGGCTATAGATAGGGTTGTGCGGAGGAGGGTGGATCTGTTTGAAATGAGATGTTTGATGACAATATGTGGTGTGAGGTGGTTTGATCGAGTAAATAATGAAAGGGTGAGAGAGATGTGTGATAATAAATAGAGTGTGGTTGAGAGAGCAAAAGAGGAAGTATTGAAATGGTTTGGCCACATGGAGAGAATGAGTGAGGAAAGATTTACAAAGAGGATATATGTGTCATAAGTGGAGGAAACAAGGGGAAGTGGAAGACCAAATTGGATGTGGAAGGATGGAGTTAAAACATTTTGAGTGATTGGGGCCTGAACATAAGGAGGGTGAAAGCCTTGCAAGGAATAGAGTGAATTGGAACGATGTGGTATACCGTGGTCGACGTGCTGTCACTGGATTGAACCAGAGCATGTGATGCATCTAGGGTAAACCATGTAAAGTTTTGTGGGGCATGGATGTGGAAAGGGAGCCGTGGTTTTGGTGCATTATACATGACAGCTAGAGACTGAGTGTGAACGAATGTGGCCTTTGTTGTCTTTTCCTAGTGCTAACTCACACACATGGGGAGAGGAGGGTGCCATTTCATGTGTGACGGGTTGGCGACTGGAATGGATGAAGGTAGCAAGTGTGAATATATACGTGTATATATTTATGTCTCTGCATGTATATATTGAAATGTATAGGTATGTATATGTGTGTGTGTGTATGGGTGTTTATGTATATGAATGTGTATGTGAGTGGGTTGGGCCATTCTTTCATCTGTTTCCTTGCGCTACCTCGCTAACGCGGGAGACAGCGACAAAGTATAGTAAATAAATAAAAAATGATATATATACATAGTTGAAATGTTTTTCATATATTATATTCTTTGCATGTTCATTTTCATCCTAATTATAAGGAAAACCTTTTACTGTTGCATATTTTCATAAATTTTTCAGTATTTAGAATGGAAAATTTATTAAAATTCTTGGCATCACAGAAGACTATGCCTTGGTCATTTTCATAAAGCCAGTTTATTTTCATATTGTTCCATTTCATATTAATCTATATGAAGCAACTAAAGTATTTTTGAGATAGGAAAAGTTGGTCCATTTTTTATTGTGCAAAAGCAATCAATAGGTATTCCGACCTACATCCAGTTAACATAACATAAGAATCTGCAAGCCTTATAATGTTTAAGTAAAATGTTTTACAATGTTTTATGCAAGTTTGATTGCTTGAAAAATCCCTTTGATTGCATTTACGTTATAACTACTGTTAGATACAGATGTAGGTCAGAATATGCTTAGTGCAGTGATATGTGGTGCAGTGACACATGTTCCTGGTGGATACCTTACTTTACTAAATAGTTACTGTTGAGCAAATGGGCATGAATCTTTTAGAATCTAAATCTGTGTAAATATCTTATCCTTCTGCTTATGTTGTAATATTGGTAAGTTCTGATAAGCAGCATTCTTTTTGCGCCAAAGGAAAACGCAGGCTGGGTATCCTCAACAGCTGTTTCCTTGCACTACCTCGCTGACGTGGGAGACGATGACAGAGTATAATGATTATAAGATAAAGAAAATTCATTATTATTTTTATTTATTTTATTTTGCTTTGTCGCTGTCTCCCACGTTAGTGAGGTAGCGCAAGGAAATAGACGAAAGAATGGCCCAGCCCACCAACATACACATGTATATACATACACGTCCACACACGCAAATATATATACCTATACATCTCAACGTATACATATATATACACACACAGACATATACATATATACACATGTACATAATTCATACTTCTGCCTTTATTCATTCCCATTGCCACCTCGCCACACATGAAATAACAACCCCCTTCCCCCTCATGTGTGCGAGGTAGCACTAGGAAAAGACAACAAAGGCCCCATTCGTTCACATTCAGTCTCTAGCTGTCATGTAATAATGCACCGAAACCACAGCTCCCTTTCCACATCCAGGCCCCACAGAACTTTCCATGGTTTACCCCAGATGCTTCACATGCTCTGGTTCAATCCGTTGACAGCACGTCCACTCCGGTATACTACATCCTTCCAATTCACTCTATTCCTTGCACGCCTTTCACCCTCCTGCATGTTCAGGCCCCGATTACTCAAAATCTTTTTCACTCCATCTTTCCACCTCCAATTTGGTTTCCCACTTCTCCTCGTTCCCTCCACCTCTGACACATATATCCTCTTGGTCAATCTTTCTTCACTCATTCTCTCCATGTGACCAAACCATTTCAAAACACCCTCTTCTGCTCCCTCAACCACACTCTTTTTATTACCTCACGTATCTCTTACCCTATTATTACTTACTCGATTAAACCACCTCACATCACATATTGTCCTCAAACATCTCATTTCCAGCGCATCCACCCTCCTGCGCAGAACTCTATCCATAGCCCACGCCTCGCAACCATACAACATTGTTGGAACCACTGTTCCTTCAAACATACCCATTTTTGCTTTCCGAGATAATGTTCTCGACTGCCACACATTCTTCAAGGCTCCCAGAATTTTCCCCCTCTCCCCCACCCTATGATTCACTTCCGCTTCATCCATTCCTGTCGCCACCCAGCCACGCATGAAATGGCTCCCCTCTCCCCCCGTGCGCGTGCGAGGTAGTGCTAGGAAAAGACTACAAAGGCCACATTCGTTCACACTCATTCTCTAGCTGTCATGTGCAATGCACCAAAACTACAACTCCCTTTCCATATCCAAGCCTCACAAAACGTTCCATGGTTTACTCCAGACACTTCACATGCTTTAGTTCAATCCATTGACAGCACGTTGACCCCGGTATACCATATCATTCCAGTTCACTCTATTCCTTGCACACCTTTCACCCTCCTATATGTTCAGGCCCCAATCACTCAAAATCTTTTTCACTCCATCATTCCACCTACAATTTGGTCTCCCACTTCTAGTTCCCTCCACCTCTAATACATATATCCTCTTTATCTATCTTTCCTCATTCATTCTCTCCATGTGGCCAAACCATTTCAATAGATCCTTTTTGCTCTCAACCACAATCTTTTTATTACCACACATCTCTTACCCTTTTATTTCTTACTCGATCAAACCACCTCATTCCACATATTCTCCTCACACATCTCATTTCCAACACATTCACCCTCCTCCGCACAACCATTTCTATAGTCCATGCCTCGCCACCATATAACATTGTTGGAACCACTATTCATTCAAACATACCCAGTTTTGATTTCCGAGATAACATTCTCGCCTTCCACACATTCTTAAACACACCCTCCCCCACCCTGTGATTCACTTCTTCCATGGTTCCATCAGCTGCTAAATCCACTCCCAGATATCTGAAACACTTCACTTCTTCCAATTTTTCTCCATTCAAACTTACCTCCCAATTAACTTGTCCCTCAACCCTACTGAACCTAATAACCTTGCTCTTGTTCACATTTACTGTTTTCTTCTTTCATACACTTTACCAAACTCAGTCACCAGCTTCTGCAGTTTCTGACCCGATTCAGCCACCAGCACTGTATCATCAGTAAACAACTAACTCGCTTCCTAAGCCCTCTCATCCACAACAGACTACATACTTGCCCCTCTCTCCAAAACTCTTGCATTCACCTCCCTAACAACCCCATCCATAAACAAATTAAATACCCATGGAGACATCAAGCACCCCTCCGCAAACCAAAATTCATTGGGAACCAATCACTTTCCTCTCTTCCTACTCGGATACATGCCTTACGTCCTCGATAAAAACTTTTCACTGCTTCTAACAACTTACCTCCCACACCATATAATCTGAATACCTTCCACAAAGCATCTCTATCAACTCTTATCATATTCCTTCTCCAAATCCATAAATGCTACATACAGATCCCTTTGTTTTTTAAGTATTCTCACATTCTTCAAAGCAAACACCTGATCCACACATCCTCTACCACTTCTGAACCTACACTGCTCTTCCCCAATCTGATGCTCTGTCCATGCCTTCACCCTCTTTGTCAATACCCTCCCATATAATTTCCCAGGAGTACTCAACAAACTTATACCTTTGTAATTTGAACACTTATCTTTATCCCCTTTGCCTTTATACAATGGCACTATGCATACATTCCGCCAAGCCTCAGGCACTTGACTGTGAACCATACATACATTGAATATCCTCACCAACCAGTCAACAACACAGTCATCCCCCTTTTTTGATAAATTCCACTGCAATACCATCCAAACCCCACTGTCTTGCCAACTTTCATCTTCTACAAAGTTTTCACTACCTCTTCTCTGTTTATCAAACCATTCTCCCTGAACCTCTCACTTCGCATACCACCTTGACCAAAGCACCCTATATCTGCCACTCTTATCATAAAACACATTCGACAAACTCAAAACACTCGCTCCATCTCCTTCTCACTTCACCACTACTTGTTATTACCTCCCCATTAGCACCCTTCACCGATATTCACATTTGTTCTCTTGTCTTATGCATTTTATTTACCTCCTTCCAAAACTTCTTTATAATCTCCCTAAGATTTAATGATACTGTCTCACCCCACCTCTGATTTGCCCTCTTTTCCACCTCTTGCACCTTTCTCTCGAACTCCTGCCTCTTTCTTATATACATCTCCCAGTCATTTGCACTATTTCCCTTCAAAGATCATCCAAATGCCTCTCTCTTCTCTATCACTAATAGTCTTACTTCTTCATCCCACCACTAACTACCCTTTCTAATCTGCCCACCTCCCACCTTTCTCATAACACAAGCATCTTTTGCGCAAGCCATCACTGCTTCCCTAAATACATTACATTCCTCCCCCACTCCCCTTACATCATTTGCTGTCACCTTTTTCCATTCTCCACCCAATCTCTCCTGGTACTTCCTGACACAAGTCTCCTTTCCAAGCTCATAAACTCTCACCACTCTCTTCACCCCAACATTCTTCTTTTCTGAAAACCTCTACAAATCTTCACCTTTGCCTCCTCAAGATGATGATCAGACATCCCTCCAGTTGCCCCTCTCAGCACATTAACATCCAGAAGTCTCTTTCACACACCTATCATGTAACACACAATCCAATAATGCTCTCTTTCCATCTTGCCCGCTTACATACATATATTTATTTATTTATTTATTTTGCTTTGTCGCTGTCTCCTGCATTAGCGAGGTAGCACAAGGAAACAGACGAAAGAATGGCCCAACCCACCCACATACACATGTATATACATACACATCCACACACGCAAATATACATACCTATACATTTCAATGTCTACATACATATACACGCACAGACATATACATATATACACATGTACATAATTCATACTGTCTGCCTTTATTCATTCTTATCGCCACCTCGCCAAAAATGAAATAACAACCCCCTCCCCCCATATGTGTGCGAGGTAGCACTAGGAAAAGACAACAAAGGCCACATTCGTGCACACTCAGTCTCTAGGTGTCATGTAATAATGCACCGAAACCACAGCTCTCTTTCCACATCCAGGCCCCACAGAACTTTCCATGGTTTACCCCAGACGCTTCACATGCCCTGGTTCAATTCATTGACAGCACGTCGACCCCAGTGTACCACATCGTTCCAATTTACTCTATTCCTTGTACACCTTTCACCATCTACACCTTTCACCATCCTGCATGTTTAGGCCCTGATAACTCAAAATCTTTTTCACTCCATCTTTCCACCTCCAATTCGGTCTCCCACTTCTCGTTCCCTCCACCTCTGACACATATCCTCTTGGTCAATCTTTCCTCACTCATTCTCTCGATGTGACCAAACCATTTCAAAACACCCTCTTCTGCTCTCTCAACTACACTCTTTTTATTACCACACATCTCTCTTACCCTATTATTACTTACCCAATCGAACTGCCTCACACCACATATTGTCCTCAAACATCTCATTTCCAGCACATTCACCCTCCTCCCCACAACGCTAACCATAGCCCATGCCTCGCAACCATATAACGTTGTTGGAACCACTAATCCCTCAAACATACCCATTTTTGCTTTCCAAGGTAATGTTCTCGACTTCCACACATTCTTCAACGCTCCAAGAACTTTCGCCCCCTCCCCCACCCTATGATTCACTTCCACTTCCATGGTTCCATCCACTGCCAAATCCACTCCCAGATATCTAAAACATTTCACTTCCTCCAGTTTTTCTCCATTCAAACTTATCTCCCAATTGGCTTGTCCCTCAACCCTACTGTACCTAATAACCTTGCTCTTATTCACATTTACTCTCAACTTTCTTCTTTCACACACTTTATCAAACTCAGTCACCAGCTTCTGCAGTTTCTCACATGAATCAGCCACCAGCGCTGTATCATCAGTGAACAACAACTGACTGCCTTCCCAAGCTCTCTCATCCACAACAGACTGCATACATGCCCCTCTTTCCAAAACTCTTGCATTCACCTCCCTAACAAGCCCATCCATAAACAAATTAAACAACCATGGAGACATCACACACCCCTGCTGCAAACCTACATTCACACCACCTCGACCAGAACACCCTATATCTGCCACTCTATCATCAAACACATTCAACAAACCTTCAAAATTCTCACTCCATCTCCTTCTCACCTCACCACTACTTGTTATCACCTCCCCATTAGCCCCCTTTACTGAAGTTCCCATTTGTTCTCTCGTCTTACACACTTATTTACCTCCTTCCAAAACATCTTTTTATTCTCCCTATAATTTAATGATACTTTCTTACCCCAGCTCTCATTTGCCCTCTTTTTCACCACTTGCACCTTTCTCTTGACCTCCTGTCTCTTTCTTTTATACATCTCCCACTCATTTGCATTATTTCCCTGCAAAAATGGTCCAAATGCCTCTCTCTTCTCTTTCACTAATAATCTTGCTTCTTCATCCCACCACTCACTACCTTTTCTAATCTGCCCACCTCCCATGCTTCTCATGCCACAAGCATCTTTTGCGCAAGCCATCACTGCATCCCTAAATACATCCCATTCCTCCCCTACTCCCCTTACGTCCTTTGTTCTCACCTTTTTCCTTTCTGTACTCAGTCTCTCCTGGTACTTCCTCACACAAGTCTCCTTCCCAAGCTCACTTACTCTCACCACTCTTTTTACCCCAACATTCCCTCTTCTTTTCTGAAAACCTCTACAAAACTTCACCTTTCCCTCCACAAGATAATGATCAGACATCCCTCCTGTTGCACTTCTCAGCACATTAATATCCAAAAGTGTCTTTCGCGTGCCTATCAATTTACACGTAATCCAGTAACGCTCTCTGGCCATCTCTCCTACTTACATACGTATACTTATGTATATCTCTCTTTTTGAACCAGGTATTCCCAATCAACAGTCCTTTTTCAGCACATAAATCTATAAGCTCTTCACCATTTCCATTTACAACACTGAACACCCCATGTACACCAATTATTCCCTCAACTGCCACATTACTCACCTTTGCATTCAAATCACCCATCACTATAACCCGGTCTCGTGCATCAAAACTACTAACACACTCACTCAGCTGCTCCCAAAAGACTTGCCTCTCATGATCTTTCTTCTCATGCCCAGGTGCATATGCACCAATACTCACCCATCTCTCTCCATCCACTTTCAGTTTTACCCATATCAATCTAGAGTTTACTTTCTTACACTCTATCACATACTCCCACCACTCCTGTTTCAGGAGTAGTGCTACTCTTTCCCTTGCTCCCAAGACATTCCCAAACCACTCTTCCTTGTATTTTAACTTTCTAAAAGGGGAAACAGAAGAAGGAGTCACGCGGGGAGTGCTCATCCTCCTCAAATGCTCAGATTGGGTTGTCTTAATGTGTGCGGATGTAACCAAGATGAGAAAAAAGGAGAGATGTTTGAGGAAAGGAACCTGGATGTCTTGGCTCTAAGTGAAACTGACATACATATACTTATGTATATCTCTCTTTTTAAATCAGGTTTTCCCAATCATCTGTCCTTTTTCAGCACACAACTCTACAAGCTCCTCACCATTTCCATTTACGACAATGAACACCCCATGTACACCAATTATACTCTCAACTGCCACATTACTCACCTTTGCATTCCAATCACCCACCTTTATAACCCAGTATCATGCATCAAAGGTGCTAACACACTTACTCAGCTGCTCCCAAAACACTTGCCTCTCATGATCTTTCTTCTCATGACCAGGTGCATAGGCACATATAATCACCCATCTCTTTTCACCCACTTGAGGGACAAGTCAATTGGGAGGTAAGTTTGAATGGAGAAAAACTAGCGGAAGTGAAGAGTGTTAGATATCTGCGAATAGATTTGGCAGCGGATGGAACCCTGGAAGGGGAAGTGAATCATAGGGTGGGGGAGGGGGCAAAAATCCTGGGAGCCCTGAAGAATGTGTGGAAGTCGAGAACATTATCTCCGAAAGCAAAAATGGATATGTTTGAAGGAATAGTGGTTCCAACAATGTTGTATGGTTGTTAGGCATGGGCTATGGATAGAGTTGTGTGCAGGAGGGTGGATGTGCTGGAAATGAGATGTTTGAGGACAATATGTGGTGTGAGGTGGTTTGATCGAGTAAGTAATGTAAGGGTAAGAGAGATTTGTGGAAATAAAAAGAGCGTGGTTGAGAGAGCAGAAGAGGGTGTTTTGAAATGGTTTGGGCACATGGAGAGAATGAGTGAGGAACGATTGACCAAGAGGATATATGTGTCTGAGGTTGAGGGAAAGAGAAGTGGGAGACCAAATTGGAGGTGGAAAGATGGAGTGAAAAAGATTATTGCATGACAGCTAGAGACTGAGTGTGAACGAATGGGGCTTTTGTTGTCTTTTCCTAGCGCTACCTCGCACACATGAGGGGGGAGGGGGATGTTATTCTATGTGTGGCGAGGTGGCGATGGGAATGAATAAAGGCAGACAGTATGAATTGTGTGCATGTGTATGTATGTATGTATGTGTCTGTGTGTGTATATATATGTGTACATTGAGATGTATGGGTATGTATATTTGCGTGTGTGGACGTGTATGTATATACATGTGTATGGGGGTGGGTTGGGCCATTTCTTTCGTCTGTTTCCTTGCGCTACCTCACAAACGCGGGAGACAGCGACAAAGCAAAATAAATATATATATATATATATATATATATATATATATATATATATATATATATATATATATATATATATATATATATATATCTTTTTTCTTTCTTTCAAACTATTCGCCATTTCCCGCATTAGCGAGGTAGCGTTAAGAACAGAGGAGTGGGCCTTTGAGGGAATACCCTCACCTGGCCCAATTCTCTGTTCCTTCTTTTGGAAAATTAAAAAAAACGAGAGGGGAGGATTTCCAGCCCCCCGCTCCCTCCCCTTTTAGTCACCTTCTACGACATGCAGGGAATATGTGGGAAGTATTCTTTCTCCCCTATCCCCAGGGAACATATATATATATATATATATATATATATATATATATATATATGTTGTTTGCTGATCATACAGCGCTGGTGGCTGATTCATGTGAGAAACTGCAGAAGCTGGTGACTGAGTTTGGTAAAGTGTGTGAAAGAAGAAAGTTAAGAGTAAATGTGAATAAGAGCAAGGTAGTTAGGTACAGTAGGGTTGAGGGTCAAGTCAATTGGGAGGTAAGTTTGAATGGAGAAAAACAGGAGGAAGTAAAGTGTTTTAGATATCTGGGAGTGGATCTGGCAGCGGATGGAACCATGGAAGCAGAAGTGGATCATAGGGTGGGGGAGGGGGCAAAAATCCTGGGAGCCTTGAAGAATGTGTGGAATTTGAGAACATTGTCTCGGAAAGCAAAAATGGGTATGTTTGAAGGAATAGTGGTTCCAACAATGTTGTATGGTTGCTAGGCGTGGGCTATGGATAGAGTTGTGCGCAGGAGAATGGATGTGCTGGAAATGAGATGTTTGAGGACAATGTGTGGTGTGAGGTGGTTTGCTCGAGTAAGTAACGTAAGGGTAAGAGAGATGTGTGGAAATAAAAAGAGCTTGGTTGAGAAAGCAGAAGAGGGTGTTTTGAAATGGTTTGGGCACATGGAGAGAATGAGTGAGGAAAGATTGACCAAGAGGATATATGTGTCGGAGGTGGAGGGAACAAGGAGAAGTGGGAGACCAAATTGGAGGTGGAAAGATGGAGTGAAAAAGATTTTGTGTGATCGGGGCCTGAACATGCAGGAGGGTGAAAGGAGGGCAAGGAATAGAGTGAATTGGATCGATGTGGTATACCGGGGTTGACGTGCTGTCAGTGGATTGAATCAGGGCATGTGAAGCGTCTGGGGTAAACCATGGAAAGCTGTGTAGGTATGTATATTGGCGTGTGTGGATGTATGTATATACATGTGTATGGGGGTGGGTTGGGCCATTTCTTTCGTCTGTTTCCTTGCGCTACCTCGCAAACGCGGGAGACAGCGACAAAGCAAAAAAAATATATATATATATATATATATATACATATATATATATATATATATTGTATTATACTGTTCGCCATTCATACTGTCTGCCCTTATTCATTCCCATCGCCACTCCGTCACACATGAAATAACAACCCCCCTCCCCTCGCATATGCATAAGGTAGCTCAAGGAGAAAACAAAGGCCACATTCATTAACACTCAGTCTCTAGCTGTCATGTAATAATGCACCGAAACCACAGCTCCCTTTCCACATCCAGGCCCCACAGATCTTTCCATGGTTTACCCCAGACGCTTCATATGCCCTGGTTCAATCCATTGACAGCATGTCGACCCTGGTATACCACATCGTTCCAATTCACTCTATTCCTTGCACTCCTTCCACCCTCCTGCATGTTCAGGCCCCGATCACTCAAAATCTTTTCCACTCCATCTTTCCACCTCCATTTTGGTCTCCCACTTCTCCTCGTTCCCTCCACCTCTGACACATATGTCCTCTTTGTCAATCTTTCCTCACTCATTCTCTCCATGTGACCAAACGATTTCAAAACACCATCTTCTGCTCTCTCAATCACACGCTTTTTATTACCACACATCTCTCATACCCTTTCATTACTTACTCGATCAGATCACCTCATCACATATTGTCCTCAAGCATCTCATTTCCAGCACATCCACCCTCCTCCGCACAACTCTATCTATAGCCCACGCCTCGCAACCATATACCATTGTTGGAACCACTATTCCTTCAAACATACCCAATTTTGCTTTCCAAGATAATGTTCTTGACTTCCACATATTCTTCAACCCTCCCATAACTTTTGCCCCCTCCCCCACCCTATGATTCACTTCTGTTTCCATTTATCATACTTTATTATACATTCTTCAAAGCAAACACCTAATCCACACATCCTCTACCGCTTCTGAAACCACACTGCTCTTCCCCAGTCTGATGCGCAGTACATGCCTTCACCCTCTCAATCAATACCCTCCCATATACTTTCCCAGGAATACTCAACAAACTTACACCTTTGTAATTTAAACACTCACTTTTATACCCTTTGCCTTTGTACAATGGCACTATGTATGCATTCCGCCAATCCTCAGGCACTTCACCATGAGTCATACATACATTGAATATCCTCACCAACCTGTCAACAAAACAATCACCCCTTTTTTAACAAATTCCTCTGCAATACCATCCAAACCTTCCTCCTTGCCGGCTTTCATCTTCCGCAAGTCTTTCACAACCTCTTTTCTGTTTACCAAATCATTCTCCCCAACCCTCCCACCTCGCACAACTCCTTGACCCAAACACCCTGTATCTGCCATTCTAACATCAAACACATTTAACAAACCTTCAAAATACTCACTCCATCTCCCTCTTACTTCACCACTATTTGTTTTTACCTCCCCATTAGCCCCCTTCACCGATGTTCCCTTTTGTTCTCTTGTCTTACTTTATTTACCTCCTTCCAGAACATCTTTTTATTCTCCCTAAAATTTAATGATACTCTCATTTGCCCTATTTTACACTTCTTGCACCTTTCTCTTGACCTCTTGCCTCTTTCTTTTATACATCTCCCAGTCATTTGCTCTATTTCCCTGCAAAATTTGTCCAAATGCCTTCTGCTTCTTTTTCACTAACAGTCTCACTTCTTCATCCCACCACTCACTACCCTTTCTAATCTGCCCACCTCCCACCTTTCTCATGCTACAAGCATCTTTTGCGCAAGCCATCACTGCTTCCCTAAATACATCCCATTCCTCCCCCACTCCCCTTACGACATTTACTCTCACCTTTTTCCATTCTGCGCTCGATCTCTCCTGGTACTTCCTCACGCACATCTCGTTTCCAAGCTCACTTACTCTCACCATTCTCATCACCCCAACATTCTCTCTACTTTTCTGAAAATCTCTACACACCTTCACCTTCACAAGATAATGATCAGACTTCCCTCCAGTTGCCCTTCTCAGCACATTAACTTCCAAAAGTCTCTCTTTCATGTGCCTATCAATTAACGCGTAATCCAGTGACGCTTTCTTGCCATCTCTCCTACTTACATACGGATACTTATGTATCTCTCTCTCTTTTTATACCAGGTATTCCAAATCACCAGTCTTTTTTCAGCACACAAATAAACAAGCTCTTCACCATTTCCAATTACAACACTGAACACCCCATGTGCACCAGTTATACCCTCAGCTGCCACAGTACTCACCTTTGCATTCAAATCACACATCACTGTAACCCAGTCTCATGGATCAAAGCTGGTAACACACTCACTCAGCTGCTCCCAAAACACTTGCCTCTCCTGATCTTTCATCTCATGACCAGGTGTATAGGCACCAATAATCACCCATCTCTCTCCATCCACTTTCAGTTTTACCCATATCAATGTAGAGTTTACTCTCTTACACTCCATTACATACTCCCACAACTGCTTCAGGAATAGTGCTACTCTTTTCTTTCCTCTTTTCCTCTCACAATCCCCTGACTTTACTCCCAAGACATTTCCAAACCACTCTTCCCCTTTACCCTTGAGCTTTGTTTCACTCAGAGCCAAAACATACAGGTTCCTTTCCTCTAACATACTACCTATCTCTCCTTTCTCATCTTTGTTACATCCACACACATTCAGACACCCCAATCTGAGCCTTCGAGGAGGATGAGCACTCCCCGGGTGACTCCATCTCTTTCCCATTTTAGAAAGTTGAAATACAAGAAGGGGAGGGTTTCTAGCCCACCACTCCTGTCCCTTTTAGCCTATCCCTGGGGATAGGGGAGAAAGAATACTTCCTCTGCATTCCCGCGTGTCATAGAAGGCGACATATATATATGCTTTGTCGCTGTCTCCCGCGTTTGCGAGGTAGCGCAAGGAAACAGACGAAAGAAATGGCCCAACCCACCCCCATACACATGTTTGTACATACACGTCCACACGCGCAAATATACATACCCATACATCTCAATGTACACATATATATACACACACAGACACATACATATATACACATGCACACAATTCACACTGTCTGCCTTTATTCATTCACATCGCCACCTTGCCACACATGGAATAACATCCACCTCCCCCCTCATGTGTGTGAGGTAGCACTAGGAAAAGACAACAAAGGCCCCATTCGTTCACACTCAGTCTCTAGCTGTCATGCAGTAATGCGTGAAACGACAGCTCCCTTTCCACATCCAGGCCCCACAGAACTTTCCATGGTTTACTCCAGACGCTTCACATGCCCTGATTCAATCCATTGACATATATATATATATATATATATTTATTTATACTTTGTCGCTTTGTCCCACATTAGGAAGGTAGCGCAAAGAAAAAGATGAAAGAATGGCCCAACCCACCCAAATACACATGTATATACATACATGGCCACACACGCACATACATACCTATACATTTCAGCATATACATACATATACATACACAAACATATGCATATATACACATATACATGATTAATACTTGCTGCCTTCATTCATTCCCATCGCCACCCCACCACACATGAAATAACAACCCCCTCCCCCTGCATGCACGCGAGATACAGCTAGGAAAGGACAACAAAGGCCACATTCGTACACACTCAGTCTCTAGCTGTCATGTATAAAGCACCGAAACCACAGCTCCCTTTCCACATCCACGCCCCACAAAACTTATCAGGGTTTACCCCGGATGCTTCACATGCCCTGGTTCAGTCCATTGACAGCACGTTGACCCTGGTATACCACATCGTTCACAATTCACTCTATTCCTTGCACGCCTTTCACCCTCCTGCATGTTCAGGCCCCGATCACTCAAAATCTTTTTCACTCCATCCTGCCACCTCCAATTTTGTCTCACACTTCTTCCCTCCACCTCTGACACATATATCCTGTATGTTAATCTTTCCTCAAGCATTCTCTACATGTGACCAAACCATTCCAATACACCCTCTTCTCCTCTCTCAACCAGTCTTTATTGCCACATATCTCTCTTACCCTTTCATTACTTACTTGATCAAACCACCTCATACCACATATTGTCCTCAAACATCTTATTTCCAACACTTCCCCCCTCCTCCACACAACCCTATCTATAACCCACGCCTTGCAACCATTTGACATTGTTGGAACCACCATTCCTTCAAACATACCCGTTTTTGCTTTCTTAGATAATGTTCTCACCTTCCACACATTCTTCAATGCTCCCAGAACCTTTGCCCTTTCCCCCACCCTATGACTCACTGCCGCTTCTGTGGTTCCATCCGCTGTTAAATCCTCTCCCAAATATCTAAAACACTTCATTTCACCAGTTTTTCTCCATTCAAATGTACTTCCCAATTGACTTGTCCCTCATCCCTACTGTACCTATTAACCTTGCTCTTATTCACATTTACTCTTAGGCTTTCACACACTACCAAACTCACTCATTAGCTTCTGCAGATTCTCACCCGAATCAGCCACCAGTGCTGTCTCATCAGCAAACAAAAACTGACACTTCCCATGCCCTCTCATCTGCAACAGACTGCATACTTGCCCCTCTCTCCAAAAACTCTTACATTCACCTCCCTAACAACCCCATCCATAAACAAATTTAACAGCCATGGAGACATCACACACCCGTGCCGCAAACCGACATTCACTGGGAACCAGTCACTTTCCTCTCTTCCTACTTGTACACATGCCTTACATCCTCAATAAAAACTTTTCACTGTTTCTAGCAACTTGCCTTCCACACCATATACTCTTAATACCTTCCACAAAGCATCTCTATCAACTTTATCATGTGTCCTCTCGAGATCCATGAATGCTACATGTAAATCCATTTGTTTTTCTAAGTATTTCTCGCATACATTCTTCAAAGCAAATACCTGATCCACACATCCTCTACCACTTTTGAAACCACACTTCTCTTCCCCAATCTGATGCTCTGTACATGCCTTCACCCTCTCAGTCAATACCCTCCCATATGATTTCCCAGGAATACTCAACAAACTTATACCTCTGTAATTTGAATACTCACCTTTATCCCCTTTGCCTTTGTACAATGGCACTGTGCATGCATTCCGCCAATCCTCAGTTACTTCACTATGAGTCATACATACATTGAATATCCTCAACAACACAGTCACCCCCTATTTTAATGAATTCCACTGCAGCACCATCCAAACCTGCTACCTTGCCAGCTTTCATCTTCCGCAAAGCTTTAGCTACCTCTTCACTGTTTTCCAAACCATTCTCCCTGACCCCTTTCACTTCAACCAAAACACCCTATATATAGCACTCTATCATCTAACACATTCAGCAAACCTTCAAAATACTCACTCCATCTTCTCACATCACCGCTACTCTGTATCACCTCCCCATTAGCGGTGAGAATAAGTGAGCTTGGGAAGGAGACTTGTGTGAGGAAGTACCAGGAGAGACTGAGTGCAGAATGGAAAAACTTGTGTGATGAAGTACCAGGAGAGACTGAGTGCAGAATGGAAAAAGGTGAGAGCGAAGGATGTAAGGGGAGTGGGGGAGGAATGGGTGTATTAAAGGAAGCAGTGATGGCTTGCGCAAAAGATACTTGTGGCATGAGAAACGTGGGAGGTGGGCAGATTAGAAAGGGTAGTGAGTGGTGGGATGAAGAAGTAAAATTATTAATGAAAGAAAAGTGAGAGGCATTTGGATGATTTTTGCAGGGAAATAGTGCAAATGACTGGGAGATGTATAAAAGAAAGAGGCAGGAGGTCAACAGAAAAGTGCAAGAGGTGAAAAAGAGGGCAAATGAGAGTTGGGGTGAGAGTTTCATTGAATTTTAGGGAGAATAAAGATGTTTTGGAAGGAGGTAAATAAAGTGTGTAAGACAAGAGAACAAATGGGAACATCGGTGAAGACAGCTAATGGGGAAGGTAATAACAAGTAGTGGTGATGTGAGAAGGAGATGGAGTGAGTGTTTTGAAGGTTTGTTGAATATGTTAGGTGATGGAGTGGCAGATATAGGGTGTTTTGGTCAAGGTGGTGTTCGAAATGAGAGGGTCAGGGAAAATGGTTTGGTAAACATAGAAGAGGTAGTGGAAGCTTTGCAGAAGATGAAAGCTGGCAAGGTGGCAGGTTTGGATGGTATTGCAGTGGAATGTATTAAAAAAGGGGGTGACTGTGTTCTTGACTGGTTGATGATATTCAATGTATGTATGGCTCATGGTGAAGTACCTAAGGATTGGCGGAATGCATGCATAGTGCCATTGTACAAAGGCAATGGGGACAAAGGTGAGTGTTCAAATTACAGAGGTATAAGTTTGTTGAGTATTCCTGGGAAATTATGTGGGAGGGTATTGATTGAGAGGGTGAAGGCATGTATAGAGCATCAGATTGGGGAAGAGCAGTGTGATTTCAGAAGTGGTAGAGGATGTGTGGATCTGGAGTTTGCTTTGAAAAATGTATGTGAGAAATACTTAGAAAAACAAATGGATTTGTATGTAGCATTTTTGGATCTGGAGAAGGCATATGACAGAGTTGATAGAGATCTTCAATGGAAAGTATTCAGAGTATACGGTGTTGAAGGAAAGCTGCTAGAAGCAGTGAAAAGTTTTTATTGAGGATGTAAGGCATGTGTACGAGTAGGAAGAGAGGAAAGTGATTGGTTCCCAGTGAATGTCGGTTTGCACCAGGGATGCTTGATGTCTCCATGGTTGTTTAATTTGTTTATGGATGGAGTTGTTAGGGAGGTGAATGCAAGAGTTTTGGAGAGAGGGACAAGTATGCACTCTGTTGTGGATGAGAGGGCTTAGGAAGTGAATTAGTTGTTGTTCGCTGATGAGACAGCGATGGTGGTTGATTCGGGTGAGGAACTGCAGAAGCTGGTGAGTGAGTTTGGTAAAGTTTGTGAAACAAGAAAGCTGAGAGTAAATGTGAATAAGAGCAAGGTTATTAGGTACAGTAGGGTTGAGTGACAAGTCAGTTGGGAGGTAAGTTTGAATGGAGAAAAACTAGAGGAAGTGAAATGTTTTAGATATCTGGGAGTGGATTTGGCAGCGGATGGAACCATGGAAGCAGATGTGAGTCACAGGGTTGAGGAGGGGGCGAAGGATCTGGGAGCTTTGAAGAAAATGTGGAAAGCAAGAATGTTATCACGGAGAGCAAAAATGGGTATGTTTGAAGGAATAGTGGTTCCAACAATGTTATATGGTTGTGAGGTATGGGCTATAGATTGGGTTGTGTGGAGGAGGGTGGATGTGTTGGGAATGAGATGTTTGAGGACAATATGTGGTGTGAGATGGTTTGATCGAGTAAGTAATGAAAGGGTAAGAAAGATGTGTGGTAATAAAAAGAGGGTATACTGAAATGGTTTGGTCACATGGAGAGAATGAGTGAGGAAAGATTGATAAAGAGGATATACGTGTCAGAGGTGAAGGGAATGAGAAGTGGGAGACCAAATTGGAGGTGGAAGGATGGAATGAAAGAGATGTTGAGCGATCAGGGCCTGAACACACAGAAGGGTGAAAGGTGTGCATGGAATAGAGTGAATTGGAATGGTGTGGTATACCTAGGTCAACGTGCTGTCAGTGGGTTGAACCAGGGCATGTGAAGCGTTTAGGGTAAAACATGGAAAGTTTTGTGGGGCCTGGATGTGGAAAGAGAGCTGTGATTTTGGTGAATTACACATGACAGCTAGAGACTGAATGTGAATGAATGTGGACTTGGCTTTCCTTAGCATTACCTTGCGCACACGTGGGGGGAGGGGGAGTGCCATTTCATGTGAGGCAGGGTGACAGCGGGAATGGTTGAGGACAGCATGTATGAATATGTACATGTGTATATATGCATATGTCTGTGTTTGTATATTTATGTATATGTTGAAATGTATATGCGAGTCTGTGGGCATTTATGTATATACATGTGTATGTGGGTGGGTTGGGCCATTCTCTCGTCTGTTTCCTTGCGCTACCTCGCTAACACAGGAGACAGCAACAAAGTATAATAAATAAAAGTAAATAAATATAAAAAGGATTAGCACTACTGAAAGAGTAGTGGCAGTATGTGATAGAGTATAATAAAGTAAACTCTAGATTGATATGGGAAAAACTGAAAGTGGAGGGTGAGAGATGTGTGATTATTGGTGCATATGCACCTGGGCATGAGAAGAAAGATCATGAGAGGCAAGTCTTTTGGGAGCAGCTGAGTGAGTGGGTTAGTAGTTTTGATGCACGAGACTAGGTTATAGTGATGGGTGACTTAAATGCAAAGGTGAGTAATGTGGCAGTTGAGGGAATAATTGATATACATGGAGTGTTCACTGTTGTAAATGGAAATGGTGAAGAGCTTGTTGATTTGTATGCTGAAAAAGGATGATGATTGGGAATATCTGGTTTAAAAAGAGAGATATACATAAGTTTATGTATGTAAGTAGAAGAGATGGCCAGAGAGCATTATTGGATTGTGTTAATTGATACGTGCACAAAAGAGAGACTTTTGGATGTTAATGTGCTGAGAGGTGCAACTGGAGGGATGTCTGATCATTATCTTGTGGAGGCGAAGGTGAAAATTTTTTGAGGTTTTCAGAAAAGAGAGAATGTTGGGTTGAGGAGAGTGGTGAGAGTTAGTGATCTTGGGAAGGAGACTTGTTTGAGGAAGTACCAGGAGAGACTGTGTGAGATTAAGTGATCTTGGGAAGGAGACTTGTGTGAGGAAGTACCAGGAGAGACTGAGTACAGAATGGAAAAAGGTGAGAGCAAAGAACGTAAGGGGAAGCAGTGATGGCTTGCACAAAAGATGCTTGTGGCATGAGAAGTGTAGGAGGTGGGCAGATTAGAAAGGGTAGTGAGTGGTGGGATGAAGAAGTAAGAGTATTAGTGAAGGCATTTGGATGATTTTTGCAGGGAAATAGTGCAAATGACTGGGAGATGTATAAAAGAAAGAGGCAGGAGGTCAACAGAAAAGTGCAAGAGGTGAAAAAGAGGGCAAATGAGAGTTGGGGTGAGAGTTTCATTGAATTTTAGGGAGAATAAAGATGTTTTGGAAGGAGGTAAATAAAGTGTGTAAGACAAGAGAACAAATGGGAACATCGGTGAAGACAGCTAATGGGGAAGGTAATAACAAGTAGTGGTGATGTGAGAAGGAGATGGAGTGAGTGTTTTGAAGGTTTGTTGAATGTGTTAGGTGATGGAGTGGCAGATATAGGGTGTTTTGGTCAAGGTGGTGTTCGAAATGAGAGGGTCAGGGAAAATGGTTTGGTAAACATAGAAGAGGTAGTGGAAGCTTTGCAGAAGATGAAAGCTGGCAAGGTGGCAGGTTTGGATGGTATTGCAGTGGAATGTATTAAAAAAGGGGGTGACTGTGTTCTTGACTGGTTGATGATATTCAATGTATGTATGGCTCATGGTGAAGTACCTAAGGATTGGCGGAATGCATGCATAGTGCCATTGTACAAAGGCAATGGGGACAAAGGTGAGTGTTCAAATTACAGAGGTATAAGTTTGTTGAGTATTCCTGGGAAATTATATGGGAGGGTATTGATTGAGAGGGTGAAGGCATGTATAGAGCATCAGATTGGGGAAGAGCAGTGTGATTTCAGAAGTGGTAGAGGATGTGTGGATCTGGAGTTTGCTTTGAAAAATGTATGTGAGAAATACTTAGAAAAACAAATGGATTTGTATGTAGCATTTTTGGATCTGGAGAAGGCATATGACAGAGTTGATAGAGATCTTCAATGGAAAGTATTCAGAGTATACGGTGTTGAAGGAAAGCTGCTAGAAGCAGTGAAAAGTTTTTATTGAGGATGTAAGGCATGTGTACGAGTAGGAAGAGAGGAAAGTGATTGGTTCCCAGTGAATGTCGGTTTGCACCAGGGATGCTTGATGTCTCCATGGTTGTTTAATTTGTTTATGGATGGAGTTGTTAGGGAGGTGAATGCAAGAGTTTTGGAGAGAGGGACAAGTATGCACTCTGTTGTGGATGAGAGGGCTTAGGAAGTGAATTAGTTGTTGTTCGCTGATGAGACAGCGATGGTGGTTGATTCGGGTGAGGAACTGCAGAAGCTGGTGAGTGAGTTTGGTAAAGTTTGTGAAACAAGAAAGCTGAGAGTAAATGTGAATAAGAGCAAGGTTATTAGGTACAGTAGGGTTGAGTGACAAGTCAGTTGGGAGGTAAGTTTGAATGGAGAAAAACTAGAGGAAGTGAAATGTTTTAGATATCTGGGAGTGGATTTGGCAGCGGATGGAACCATGGAAGCAGATGTGAGTCACAGGGTTGAGGAGGGGGCGAAGGATCTGGGAGCTTTGAAGAAAATGTGGAAAGCAAGAATGTTATCACGGAGAGCAAAAATGGGTATGTTTGAAGGAATAGTGGTTCCAACAATGTTATATGGTTGTGAGGTATGGGCTATAGATTGGGTTGTGTGGAGGAGGGTGGATGTGTTGGGAATGAGATGTTTGAGGACAATATGTGGTGTGAGATGGTTTGATCGAGTAAGTAATGAAAGGGTAAGAAAGATGTGTGGTAATAAAAAGAGGGTATACTGAAATGGTTTGGTCACATGGAGAGAATGAGTGAGGAAAGATTGATAAAGAGGATATACGTGTCAGAGGTGAAGGGAATGAGAAGTGGGAGACCAAATTGGAGGTGGAAGGATGGAATGAAAGAGATGTTGAGCGATCAGGGCCTGAACACACAGAAGGGTGAAAGGTGTGCATGGAATAGAGTGAATTGGAATGGTGTGGTATACCTAGGTCAACGTGCTGTCAGTGGGTTGAACCAGGGCATGTGAAGCGTTTAGGGTAAAACATGGAAAGTTTTGTGGGGCCTGGATGTGGAAAGAGAGCTGTGATTTTGGTGAATTACACATGACAGCTAGAGACTGAATGTGAATGAATGTGGACTTGGCTTTCCTTAGCATTACCTTGCGCACACGTGGGGGGAGGGGGAGTGCCATTTCATGTGAGGCAGGGTGACAGCGGGAATGGTTGAGGACAGCATGTATGAATATGTACATGTGTATATATGCATATGTCTGTGTTTGTATATTTATGTATATGTTGAAATGTATATGCGAGTCTGTGGGCATTTATGTATATACATGTGTATGTGGGTGGGTTGGGCCATTCTCTCGTCTGTTTCCTTGCGCTACCTCGCTAACACAGGAGACAGCAACAAAGTATAATAAATAAAAGTAAATAAATATAAAAAGGATTAGCACTACTGAAAGAGTAGTGGCAGTATGTGATAGAGTATAATAAAGTAAACTC
Organism: Panulirus ornatus; assembly: GCF_036320965.1. Lineage (NCBI taxonomy): Eukaryota > Metazoa > Arthropoda > Malacostraca > Decapoda > Palinuridae > Panulirus > Panulirus ornatus. Next base: position 26,985,879 of record NC_092286.1, read on the forward strand.
TAGATTGATATGGGAAAAACTGAAAGTGGAGGGTGAGAGATGTGTGATTATTGGTGCATATGCACCTGGGCATGAGAAGAAAGATCATGAGAGGCAAGTCTTTTGGGAGCAGCTGAGTGAGTGGGTTAGTAGTTTTGATGCACGAGACTAGGTTATAGTGATGGGTGACTTAAATGCAAAGGTGAGTAATGTGGCAGTTGAGGGAATAATTGATATACATGGAGTGTTCACTGTTGTAAATGGAAATGGTGAAGAGCTTGTTGATTTGTATGCTGAAAAAGGATGATGATTGGGAATATCTGGTTTAAAAAGAGAGATATACATAAGTTTATGTATGTAAGTAGAAGAGATGGCCAGAGAGCATTATTGGATTGTGTTAATTGATACGTGCACAAAAGAGAGACTTTTGGATGTTAATGTGCTGAGAGGTGCAACTGGAGGGATGTCTGATCATTATCTTGTGGAGGCGAAGGTGAAAATTTTTTGAGGTTTTCAGAAAAGAGAGAATGTTGGGTTGAGGAGAGTGGTGAGAGTTAGTGATCTTGGGAAGGAGACTTGTTTGAGGAAGTACCAGGAGAGACTGTGTGAGATTAAGTGATCTTGGGAAGGAGACTTGTGTGAGGAAGTACCAGGAGAGACTGAGTACAGAATGGAAAAAGGTGAGAGCAAAGAACGTAAGGGGAAGCAGTGATGGCTTGCACAAAAGATGCTTGTGGCATGAGAAGTGTAGGAGGTGGGCAGATTAGAAAGGGTAGTGAGTGGTGGGATGAAGAAGTAAGAGTATTAGTGAAAGAAGTTTTGCAGGGAAATAGTGCAAATGACCGGGAGATGTATAAAAGAAAGAGGCTGGAGGTCAACAGAAAGGTGCAAGAGGTGAAAAAGAGGGCAAATGAGAGTTGGGGTGAGAGAGTATCATTAAATTTTAGGGAGAATAAAAAGATGTTTTAGAAGGAGGTAATAAAGTGTGTAAGACAAGAGAACAGATGGGAACATTGGTGAAGGGGGCTAATGGGGAGATGATAAAAAGTAGTGGTGATGTGAAAAGGAAATGGAGTGAGTATTTTGAAGGTTTGCTGAATGTGTTTGATGATAGAGTGGCAGATATAGGGTGTTTTGGTTGAGGTGGTTTGCTAAGTAAGAGGGTTAGGGAGAATGATTTGGTAAACAGAAAAAAGGTAGTGAAAGATTTGCGGAAGATGAAAGCCGGCAAGGCGGCAGGTTTGGATGGTATTGCACTGGAATTTATTAAAAAAGGGGGTGACTGTGTTGTTGACTGGTTGGTAAGGATATTTAATATATGTATGACTCATGGTGAGGTGCCTGAGGATTGGCAGAATGCATGCATAGTGCCAGTGTATAAAGGCAAAGGGGATAAAGGTGAGTGTTCAAATTACAGAGATATAAGTTTGTTGAGTATTCCTGGTAAATTATATGGGAGGGTATTGATTGAGAGGGTGAAGGCATGTACAGAGCATCAGATTGGGGAAGAGTAGTGTGGTTTCAGAAGTGGTAGAGGATGTGTGGATCAGGTATTTGCTTTGAAGAATGTGTGTGAGAAATACTTAGAAAAGCAAATGGATTTGTATGTAGCATTTATGGATCTGGAGAAGGCATATGATAGAGTTGCATGTACAGAGCATCAGATTGGGGAAGAGTAGTGTGGTTTCAGAAGTGGTAGAGGATGTGTGGATCAGGTGTTTGCTTTGAAGAATGTATGTGAGAAATAGAAAAGCAAATGGATTTGTATGTAGCATTTATGGATCTGGAGAAGGCATATGATAAGAGTTGATAGAGATGCTTTGTGGAAGGTATTAAGAATATATGGTGTGGGAGGCAAGTTGTTAGAAGCAGTGAAAAGTTTTTATCGAGGATGTAAGGTATGTGTACGTGTAGGAAGAGAAGAAAGTGATTGGTTCTAAGTGAATGTAGGTTTGTGGCAGGGGTGTGTGATGTCTCCATGATTGTTTAATTTGTTTATGGATGGGGTTGTAAGGGAGGTGAATACAAGCGTTTTGGAGAGAGGGGCAAGTATGCTGTCTGTTGGGGATGAGAGAGCTTGGGAAGTGAGTCAGTTGTTGTTCACTGATGATACAGCGCTGGTGGCTGATTCATGCGAGAAACTTCAGAAGCTGGTGACTGAGTTTGGTAAAGTGTGTGAAAGAAGAAAGTTAAGAGTAAATGTGAATAAGAGCAAGGTTATTAGGTACAGTAGGGTTGAGGGTAAAGTCAATTGGGAGGTAAGTTTGAATGGAGAAAAACTGGAGGAAGTGAAGTGTTTTAGATATCTGGGAGTGGATTTGGCAGCGGATGGAACCATGGAAGTGGAAGTGAATCATAGGGTGGGGGAGGGGACGAAAGTTCTGGGAGTGTTGAAAAATGTGTGGAAGTCGAGAATGTTATCTTTCAAAAGCAAAAATGGGTATTTTTGAAGGAAAAGTGGTTCCAACAATGTTATATGGTTGCTAGGCATGAGCTATATACAGAGTTGTGCGGAGGAGGGTGGATGTGCTGGAAATGAGATGTTTGAGGACAATATGTGGTGTGAAGTGGTTTGATCGAGTAATTAATGAAAGGGTAAGAGAGATATGTGGTAATAGAAAGAGTGTGGTTGAGAGAGTAGAAGAGGGTGTTTTGAAATGGTTTGGTCACATGGAGAGAATGATCAAGGAAAGATTGACCAAGAGGATATATGTGTCAGAGGTGGAGGGAACGAGGAGAAGTGGGAGACCAAATTGGAGGTGGAAAGATAGAGTGAAAAAGATTTTGAGTGATTGGTGCCTGAACATGCAGGAGGGTGAAAGGCGGGCAAGGAATAGAGTGAATTGGATCGATGTGGTATACCAGGGTCGACATGCTGTCAATGGATTGAATCAGGGCATGTGAAGCATCTGGGGTAAACCATGGAAAGTTGTGTGGGGCTTGGATGTGGAAAGGGAGCTGTGGTTTCGGGCATTATTGCATGACAGCTAGAGACTGAGTGTGAACGAATGGGGCCTTTGGTGTCTTTTCCTAGCGCTACCTCGCACACATGAGGGGGAGGGGGATGTTATTCCATGTGTGGCGAGGTGGCGATGGGAATGAATAAAGGCAGACAGTGTGAATTGTGTGCATGTGTATATATGTATATATCTGTGTGTGTATATATATGTGTACATTGAGATGTATGGGTATGTATATTTGCGTGTATGGACGTGTATGTATATACATGTGTATGGGGGTGGGTTGGGCCATTTCTTTCGTCTGTTTCCTTGCGCTACCTCGCAAATGCGGGAGACAGCGACAAAGCAAAATATGTATATATATATATATATATATATATATATATATATATATATATATATATATATATATATATTTTTTTTTTTTTTTTTTTTTATACCTCGTCGCTGTCTCCCGCGTTTGCGAGGTAGCGCAAGGAAACAGACGAAAGAAATGGCCCACCCCCCCCCATACACATGTACATACACACGTCCACACACGCAAATATACATACCTACACAGCTTTCCATGGTTTACCCCAGACGCTTCACATGCCTTGATTCAATCCACTGACAGCACGTCAACCCCTGTATACCACATCGCTCCAATTCACTCTATTCCTTGCCCTCCTTTCACCCTCCTGCATGTTCAGGCCCCGATCACACAAAATCTTTTTCACTCCATCTTTCCACCTCCAATTTGGTCTCCCTCTTCTCCTCGTTCCCTCCACCTTCGACACATATATCCTCTTGGTCAATCTTTCCTCACTCATTCTCTCCATGTGCCCAAACCATTTCAAAACACCCTCTTCTGCTCTCTCAACCACGCTCTTTTTATTTCCACACATCTCTCTTACCCTTACATTACTTACTCGATCAAACCACCTCACACCACACATTTTCCTCAAACATCTCATTTCCAGCACATCCATCCTCCTGCGCACATCTCTATCCATAGCCCACGCCTCGCAACCATACAACATTGTTGGAACCACTATTCCTTCAAACATACCCATTTTTGCTTTCCGAGATAATGTTCTCGACTTCCAGCACATATATATATATATATATATATATATATATATATATATATATATATATATATATATTCTTTTTCTTTTCTTTTAAACTATTCGCCATTTCCCGCATTAGCGAGGTAGCGTTAAGAACAGAGGACTGGGCCTTTTTTGGAATATCCTCACCTGGCCCCCTCTGTTCCTTCTTTTGGAAAATTAAAAAAAAAAACGAGAGGGGAGGATTTCCAGCCCCCCGCTCCCTCCCCTTTTAGTCGCCTTCTACGACACGCAGGGAATACGTGGGTAGTATTCTTAATCCCCTATCCCCAGGGATAATATATAGATGGAACCATGGAAGCGGAAGTGGATCATAGGGTGGGGGAGGGGGCGAAAATTCTGGGGGCCTTGAAGAATGTGTGGAAGTCGAGAACATTATCTCGGAAAGCAAAAATGGGTATGTTTGAAGGAATAGTGGTTCCAACAATGTTGTATGGTTGCGAGGCGTGGGCTATGGATAGAGTTGTGCGCAGGAGGATGGATGTGCTGGAAATGAGATGTTTGAGGACAATGTGTGGTGTGAGGTGGTTTGATCGAGTGAGTAACGTAAGGGTAAGAGAGATGTGTGGAAATAAAAAGAGCGTGGTTGAGAGAGCAGAAGAGGGTGTTTTGAAGTGGTTTGGGCACATGGAGAGAATGAGTGAGGAAAGATTGACCAAGAGGATATATGTGTCAGGAGGTGGAGGGAACGAGGAGAAGAGGGAGACCAAATTGGAGGTGGAAAGATGGAGTGAAAAAGATTTTGTGTGATCGGGGCCTGAACATGCAGGAGGGTGAAAGGAGGGCAAGGAATAGAGTGAATTTTGAGCGATGTGGTATACCGGGGTTGACGTGCTGTCAGTGGATTGAATCAAGGCATGTGAAGCGTCTGGGGTAAACCATGGAAAGCTGTGTAGGTATGTATATTAGCGTGTGTAGACGTATGTATATACATGTGTATGGGGGGGGTTGGGCCATTTCTTTCGTCTGTTTCCTTGCGCTACCTCGCAAAGGCGGGAGACAGCGACAAAGTATAATAAAAAAAAAATATATATATATATATATATATATATATATATATATATATATATATATATATATATATATATATGTATATATATATATTTTTTTTTTTTTTTTTTTCCAAAAGAAGGAACAGAGAAGAGGGCCAGGTGAGGATATTCCCTCAAAGGCCCAGTCCTCTGTTCTTAACGCTACCTCGCTATCGCGGGAAATAGCAAATAGTATGAAAAAAAAATATATATATATATATATATATATATATATATATATATATATATATATTTGTTTTTTTCGCTTATGTTTATTGGATGCTACTGTCAAGGAAAAGAAATCCTTGATGTTTCAGTAATTAGAGTTCAGTGCAGTGTGGCATATTAAACTTTGTGAACTTACATGCAGTAATCATGGTTATGGATACTTTATATTTGAACCTTACTAGAAGATATGGGTGAAATTCATTTATTTGATAATTATCTAGCTTTGTTTGCTCTTCATAATGCTGCCATTTTATGAGTTTGCAAAGGTGCTTAGATTAACTGGAATAAACTAACAATTCTTGGAACTTAAAATATGTATGTGAATATTTGCCTCACCACAACATGGGTTGATGCTTAAAACTCTAATTCACATGTGCATGATATGTTATTCTGGTGACCTTTTCAAGGATAGTTCTACTATATTTTGTAAGTAAAACTTGTGATATAATGCTTTTAGCATAGACTGTAAAGATTTTTATGACTTGAGGGAGATAATGACTTTCCATTTGATATGTACTGATGTGTAGGATATTGGAGATCTTATCAGATTAGGGTGTGAATACAAACTGAAATGGGTTTGGTGAATTGTTCTTTGCTATAATTTTCAACATCTCTCTTTCGCCTTCCCTTCCCCTCCATTATCCATAATCATAGAACACATTAAGTCTGTATGTGTCAAGTGCACACTCCTGGACATACATATTTAAATCGTAAAGTTATGGCCATGCCAGTAACTTCACTGCACTTGCTTAGTCCGATGCTGGACAAGATCCCCCCCCCCCCCCCCCCCTCTCTCTCTCTCTCTCTCTCTCTCTCTCTCATGTGTGTGTTTAAAAGCGTCAGCTTTAAACTAGGTGAAGAATTTTTCATTAGTTTCCTTTTACAAGAACTCAGCTTTTGTGGAAATTCCTCATATTATGTTGAACCACATTAAATACACAGATTGACTTTTAGATCTCAGGATATATTGGAAGGCACACCCAGCTTTTACTGTGATTCATGTAATTTTAAGTAAGAGAAAACAAGCTTAAAGATAGTGAAGTTTGCATGGTGCCCTCTCTTATTCAGTATACATATCCTCACAGTGACAAGGGCAATGTATTGATTATTTAACTTCTTTTACCTGTCTTTCCATGCTATAAATTTTCAGAGTTCTCATCTGGCAGAACATAAAGCTACACAGGAAGATAGCATTCATATGTTAAGCATCAAATGAGATGGTTGAGTTTATTCACTTTATTGTAGCTACAACACACCATGATGATTTAATTGCCATATAATTTTTTTCTCCTGTAGCCTAGGGCTGCTCTACTTCCAGTAGCTTGGAAATGTAGACTCCTTTGGAATGAGAAGTTGTTTGATGAGAGGCTATTCCCAATGACAACCTTACTAGTGGTGATTTTAGTTGTGTAACCTCAAGCAGGCAGAATCTTGTAACACATATGCTGTGCGATTATGTATGATATACGTAATGTATAATATACATAAGAGATGGCCAGAGAGCGTTATTGGATTATGTGTTAATTGATAGGCACACGAAAGAGAGACTTTTGGATGTTAATGTGCTGAGAGGTGCCACTGGAGGGATGTCTGATCATTATCTTGTGGAGGCGAAGGTGAAGATTTCTAGGGGTCTTCAGAAAGGAAGAGAGAATGTTGGGGTGAAGAGAGTGGTGACAGTAAGTGAGCTTGGGAAGGAGACTTGTGTGAGGAAGTACCAGGAGAGACTGAGTACAGAAAGGAAAAAGGTGAGAACAAAGGAGGTAAGGGGAGTGGGGGAGGAATGGGATGTATTTATGGAAGCATGGAAGGTGGGTTGATTAGAAAGGGTAGTGAGTGGTGGGATGAAGTAAGATTATTAGTGAAAGAGAAGAGAGAGGCATTTGGATGATTTTTGCAGGGAAAAAATGCAAATGAGTGGGAGATGTATAAAAGAAAGAGGCAGGAGGTCAAGAGAAAGGTGCAAGTGTTGAAAAAGAGGGCAAATGAGAGTTGGGGTGAGAGGGTATCATTAAATTTTAGGGAGGATAAAAAGATGTTTTGGAAGGAGGTAATAAAGTGTGTAAGACAAGGGAGCAAATGGGAACTTCAGTGAAGGGGGCTAATGGGGAGGTGATAACAAGTAGTGGTGATGTGAGGAGATGGAGTGAGTATTTTGAAGGTTTGTTGAATGTGTTTGATGATAGAGTGGCAGATATAGGGTGTTTTGGTCGAGGTGGTGTGCAGGGTGAGAGGGTTAGGGAAAATGATTTGGTAAACAGAGAAGAGGTAGTAAAAGCTTTGCGGAAGATGAAAGACAGCAAGGCAGCTGGTTTGGGTGGTATTACAGTGGAATTTATTAAAAAGGGGGTGACTGTATTGTTGACTGGTTGGTATGGTTATTTAATGTATGTATGATTCATGGTGAGGTGCATGAGGATTGGCGGAATGCTTGCATAGTGCCATTGTACAAAGGCAAAGGGGAAAAGAGTGAGTGCTCAAATTACAGAGGTATAAGTTTGTTGAGTATTCCTGGTAAATTATATGGGAGGGTATTGATTGAGAGGGTGAAGGCATGTACAGAGCATCAGATTGGGGAAGAGCAGTGTGGTTTCAGAAGTGGTAGAGGATGTGTGGATCAGGTGTTTGCTTTGAAGAATGTATGTGAGAAATACTTATAAAAGCAAATGGATTTGTATGTAGCATTTATGGATCTGGAGAAGGCATATGATAGAGTTGATAGAGATACTCTATGGAAGGTATTAAGAATATATGGTGTGGGAGGTAAGTTGTTAGAAGAAGTGAAAAGTTTTTATCAAGGATGTATGGCATGTGTACGTGTAGGAAGAGAGGAAAGTGATTGGTTCTCAGTGAATGTAGGTTTGTGGCAGGGGTGTGTGATGTCTCCATGGTTGTTTAATTTGTTTATGGATGGGGTTGTTAGGGAGGTGAATGCAAGAGTTTTGGAAAGAGGGGCAAGTATGCGGTCTGTTGTGGATGAGAGAGCTTGGGAAGTGAGTCAGTTGTTGTTCACTGATGATACAGCGCTGGTGGTTGATTCATGTGAGAAACAGCAGAAGCTGGTGACTAAGTTTGGTAAAGTGTGTGAAAGAAGAAAGTTGAGAGTAAATGTGGATAAGAGCAAGATTATTAGGTACAGTAAGGTTGAGGGTCAAGTCAATTGGGAGGTAAGTTTGATTGGAGAAAAACTGGAGGAAGTAAAGTGTTTTAGATATCTAGGAGTGGATCTGGCAGCGGATGGAACCATGGAAGCGGAAGTTAATCATAGGGTGGGGGAGGGGGCAAAGGATCTGGGAACTTTGTAGAATGTTTGGAAGTTGAGAACATTAACTCGGAAAGCAAAAATGGCTATGTTTGAAGGAATAGTGGATCCAACAATGTTGTATGGTTGCGAGGCGTGGGCTATGGATAGAGTTGTGCGCAGGAGGGTGGATGTGCTGGAAATTAGATGTTTAAGGACAATATGTGGTGTGAGGTGGTTTGATTGAGTAAGTAATGTAAGGGTAAGAGAGATGTGTGGAAATAAAAAGAGTGTGGTTGAGAGAGCAGAAGAGGGTGTTTTGAAATGGTTTGGGCACATGGAGAGAATGAGTGAGGAAAGATTGACCAAGAGGATATATGTGTCAGAGATGGAGGGAACGAGGAGAAGTGGGAGACCAAATTGGAGGTGGAAAGATGGAGTGAAAAAGATTTTGAGTGATCGCGGCCTGAACATGCAGGAGGGTGAAAGGCATGCAAGAAATAGAGTGAATTGGAACGATGTGGTATACTGGGGTCGACGTGCTGTCAATGGATTGAACCAGGGCATGTGAAGCATCTGGGGTAAACCATGGAAAGTTCTTTGGGGCCTGGATGTGGAAAGGGAGCTGTGGTTTTGGTGCATCATTACATGACAACTAGAGACTGAGTGTGAACAAACCAGGCCTTTGTTGTCTTTTCCTAGCGCTATCTCGCACACATGAGGGGGAAGGGGGTTGTTATTCCATGTGTGGCCAGGTAGCGATGGGAATAAATAAAGGCACACAGTATGAATTATGTACATGTCGATATATGTCTATGTCTGTGTGTGTATATATATGTATACATTGAGATGTATAGGTATGTATATTTGCGTGTGTGGACGTGTACATGTTTATGTGGGTGGGTTGGGCCATTCTTTCGTATGTTTCCTTGCTCAACCTCGCTAACATAGGAGACAGCGGCAAAGCAAAAATAAATGATACATAAACAATATATTTTTTTTGCATTGTCGCTGTCTCCCGCGTTTGCGAGGTAGCGCAAGGAAACAGACGAAAGAAATGGCCCAACCCACCCCCATACACATGTATATACATACGTCCACACACGCAAATATACATACCTACACAGCTTTCCCTGGTTTACCCCAGACGCTTCACATGCCCTGATTCAATCCACTGACAGCACGTCAACCCTGGTATACCACATCGATCCAATTCACTCTATTCCTTGCCCTCCTTTCACCCTCCTGCATGTTCAGGCCCAGATCACACAAAATCTTTTTCATTCCATCTTTCCACCTCCAATTTGGTCTCCCACTTCTCCTCGTTCCCTCCACCTCTGACACATATATCCTCTTGGTCAATCTTTCCTCACTCATTCTCTCCATGTGACCAAACCATTTCAAAACACCCTCTTCTGCTCTCTCAACCATGCTCTTTTTATTTCCACACATCTCTCTTACCCTTACGTTACTTACTCGATCAAACCACCTCACACCACACATTGTCCTCAAACATCTCATTTCCAGCACATCCATCCTCCTGCGCACATCTCTATCCATAGCCCACGCCTCACAACCATACAACATTGTTGGAACCACTATTCCTTCAAACATACCCATTTTTGCTTTCCGAGATAATGTTCTCGACTTCCACACATTCTTTAAGGCTCCCAGGATTTTCACCCCCTCCCCCACCCTATGATCCACTTCCGCTTCCATGGTTCCATCTGCAGCCAGATCCACTCCCAGATATCTAAAACACTTTAATTCCTCCAGTTTTTCTCCATTCAAACTTACCTCTCAATTGACTTGACCCTCAACCCTACTGTACCTAATAACCTTGCTCTTATTCACATTTACTCTTAACTTTCTTCTTTCACACACTTTACCAAACTCAGTCACCAGCTTCTGAAGTTTCTCGCATGAATCAGCCACCAGCGCTGTATCATCAGTGAACAACAACTGACTCACTTCCCAAGCTCTCTCATCCCCAACAGACAGCATACTTGCCCCTCTCTCCAAAACGCTTGTATTCACCTCCCTTACAACCCCATCCATAAACAAATTAAACAACCATGGAGACATCACACACCCCTGCCACAAACCTACATTCACTTAGAACCAATCACTTTCTTCTCTTCCTACACGTACACATGCCTTACATCCTCGATAAAAACTTTTCACTGCTTCTAACAACTTGCCTCCCACACCATATATTCTTAATACCTTCCACAGAGCATCTCTATCAACTCTATCATATGCCTTCTCCAGATCCATAAATGCTACATACAAATTCATTTGCTTTTCTAAGTATTTCTCACATACATTCTTCAAAGCAAACACCTGATCCACACATCCTCTACCACTTCTGAAACCACACTGCTCTTCCCCAATCTGATGCTCTGTACATGCCTTCACCCTCTCAATCAATACCCTCCCATATAATTTACCAGGAATACTCAACAAACTTATACCTCTGTAATTTGAGCACTCACTCTTATCCCCTTTGCCTTTGTACAATGGCACTATGCACGCATTCCGCCAATCCTCAGGCACCTCACCATGAGTCATACATACATTAAATAACCTTACCAACCAGTCAATAATACAGTCACCCCCTTTTTTTAATAAATTCCACTGCAATACCATCCAAACCTGCTGCCTTGCCAGCTTTCATCTTCCGCAAAACTTTTACTACCTCTTCTCTGTTTACCAAATCATTTTCCCTAACCCTCTCACTTTGCACACCACCTCGACCAAGACACCCTATATCTGCCACTCTATCATCAAACACATTCAACAAACCTTCAAAATACTCACTCCATCTCCTTTTCACATCCCCACTACTTGTTATCACCTCCCCATTTGCGCCCTTCACTGAAGTTCCCATTAGCTCCCTTGTCTTACGCACTTTATTTACCTCCTTCCAGAACATCTTTTTATTCTCCCTAAAATTTAATGATACTCTCTCACCCCAACTCTCATTTGCCCTCTTTTTCACCTCTTGCACCTTTATCTTGACCTCCTGTCTCTTTCTTTTATACATCTCCCACTCAATTGCATTTTTTCCCTGCAAAAATAATCCAAATGCCTCTCTCTTCTCTTTCACTAATAATCTTACTTCTTCATCCCACCACTCACTACCCTTTCTAATCAACCCACCTCCCACTCTTCTCATGCCACAAGCATCTTTTGCGCAATCCATCACTGATTCCCTAAATACCTCCCATTCCTCCCCCACTCCCCTTACTTCCATTGTTCTCACCTTTTTCCATTCTGTACTCAGTCTCTCCTGGTACTTCCTCACACAAGTCTCCTTCCCAAGCTCACTTACTCTCACCACCCTCACAATATATCTATATATATTTCAGAAGTGGTAGAGGATGTGTGGATCAGGTGTTTGCTTTGAAAAATGTATGTGAGAAATACGTAGAAAAACAGATGCATTTGTGTGTAGCACTTATGGATCTGGAAAAGGCATATGATAGAGTTGATAGAGATGCTCCTTGGAAGGTATTAAGAATATATGGCATGGGAGGTAAGTTGCTACAAGCAGTGAAAAGGTTTTATCGAGGATGTAATGCACGCATACGAGTAGGAAGAGAGGAAAGTGATTGGTTCCCGGTGAATGTTGGTTTGCGGCAGGGATGCGTGATGTCTCCACAGTTGTTTAATTTATTTATGGATGGGGTTGTTAGGGAGGTGAATGCAAGAGTTTTGGAGAGAGGGGCAAGTATGCAGTCTGTTGTGGATAAGAGGGCTTGGGAGGTGAGTCAGGCTGGTGCCTGATTCGGATGAGAAACTGCAGAAGCTGGTGAGTGAATTTGGTAAAGTGTGTGAAAGAAGAAAGCTGAAAGTAAATGTGAATAAGAAGAGGGTTATTAGGTTCAGTAGGGTTGAGGAACAAGTAAATTGGGAGGTAAGTTTGAATGGAGAAAAACTGGAAGAAGTGAAGAGTTTTAGATAGAGTGGATTAAGCAGGGGTTAGAACCATGGAAGTAGTGACAGGGTGGGGGAGGGGGTGAAGGTTCTGGGAGCATTGAAGAATGTGTAGAAGGCAAGGACATTATCTCGGAGCAATAATGGGTGTGTTTGAAGGAATAATGGTTCCAACAATGTTATGTGGTTGCGAGGCATGGCCCATAGATAGGGTTGTGTGGATGAGGGTGGATGTGTTGGAAATGAGATGTTTGGGGACTATATGTGGTGTGAGGTGGTTTCATCGTGTAAGTAATGAAAGGGTAAGAGAGGTGTGGTAATAAAAGGAGTGTGGTTGAGAGAGCAAAAGAGACTATTGAAATGGTTTGGTCACATGGAGGGAATGAGTGAGGAAAGATTGATAAAGAGGGTATATGTGTCAGAGGTGGAGGGAATGAGAAGTGGGAGACCAAATTGGAGGTGGAAAGATGGAGTGAAAAAGATTTTGAGTGATCGGGGCCTGAACATGCAGGAGGGTGAAAGGCGTGCAAGGAATAGAGTGAATTGGAACAATGTGGTATACCGGGGTCGACGTGCTGTCAATGGATTGAACCAGGGCATGTGAAGCGTTTAGGGTAAACCATGGAAAGTTCTTTTGGGGCCTGGATGTGGAAAGGGAGCTGTAGTTTCAGTGCATTATACATGACTGCTAGAGATTGAGTGTGAACGAATGTGGCCTGTGTTGTCTTTTCCTAGCGCTACCTCGCGCACATGTGGGGGGAGGGGGTTCTTATTTCATGTGTGGCGGGGTGGCAATAGGAATGAATAAGGGCAAACAATATGAATTATGTACATGTGTATATAGGTATATGTCTGTGTATGTATATATATGTATACATTGAGATGTATAGGTATGTATATGTGCGTGTGTGGACATGTATTTATATACATGTTTATGTGGGTGGGTTGGGCTATTCGTTTGGCTGTTTCCTTGCGCTACCTTGCTAATGCGGGAGACAGTGACAAAGTATAATAAAATAAAATAAAATATATATAGATATGTATATGTGTATATAGATATGTATATGTTGAGATGTATAGGTATGTATATTTGCGTGTGTGGACGTGTATGTATATACACGTGTATGTGGGTGGGTTGGGCCATTCTTTCGTCTGTTTCCTTGCGCTACCTCGCAAACGCGGGAGACAGCGACAAAGCAAAAAAAAAAAAAAAAAAAGAAATAAATGAAATAAATTATTTTTTATTTATTCGTTTATTTTGCTTTGTCGCTGTCTCCCGCATTAGCGAGGTAGCGCAAGGAAACAGACGAATGAATGGCCCAACCCACCCACATACACGTGTATATACATACACGTCCACACACGCAAATATACATACCTATACATCTCAACATATACATATCTATATACACACAGAAATATACATATATACACATGTACATAATTCATACTGTCTGCCTTCATTCATTCCCGTTGCCACCCTGCCACACATAAAATAACAACCCCCCCCCCCATGTGGGCAAGGTAGTGCTAGGAAAAGACAACAAAGGCCACATTCATTCACACTCAGTCTCTAGCTGTCATGTAATAATGTACCGAAACCACAGCTCCCTTTCCACATCCAGGCCCCACAGAACTTTCCATGGTTTACCCCAGACACTTCTCATGCCTTGGTTCAATCCATTGACAGCATGTCAACCCCGGTATACCACATTGCTCCAATTCACTCTATTCCTTGCATGCCTTTCACCCTCCTGCATGTTCAGGCCCCGATCACTCAAAATCTTTTTCACTCCAACTTTCCATCTCCAATTTGGTCTCCCACTTCTCCTCGTTCCCTCCACCTCTGACACATATATCCTCTTTGTCAATCTTTCCTCACTCATTCTCTTCATGTGACCAAACCATTTTAAAACACCCTCTTCTGCTCTCTCAACCACACTCTTTTTTATTGCCACACATCTCTCTTACCCTATTATTACTTACTCGATCAAACCACCTCACACCACATATTGTCCTCAAACATCTCATTTCCAGCACATCCACCCTCCTCCGCACAACTCTATCCATAGCCTACGCCTCGCAACCATATAACATTGTTGGAACCACTACAACTTCAAACATACCCATTTTTGCTTTCCAAGATAATGTTCTCGACTTCCACACATTCTTCAATGCTCCCAGAACTTTCGCCCACTCCGCTGCCCTATGATTCACTTCCGCTTCCATGGTTCCATCCGCTGCCAAATCCACTCCCAGATACCTAAAACACTTCACTTCCTCCAGTTTTTCTCCATTCCAACTTACCTCCCAATTGACTTATCCCTCAACCCTACTGTACATAATAACCTTCCTCTTATTCACATTTACTTTCAGCTTTCTTCTTTCACACACTTTACCAAACTCAGTCACCAGCACTGTATCATCAGTGAACATTAACTGACTCACTTCCCAAGCTCTCTCATCCACAACAGCCTGCATACTTGCCCCTCTATTGAAAACTCTTGCATTCACCTCCCTAACAACTCCATCCTTAAACAAATTAAACAACCATGGAAACATCACACACCCCTTCCGCTAACCTACATTCACTGAAAACCAATCACTTTCCTCTCTTCCTACACATTCACATGCCTTACATCCTTGATAAAAACTTTTCACTGCTTCTAACAACTTACCTCCCACACCATATATTCTTAATACCTTCCACAGAGCATCTCTATCATATGCCTTCTCTAGATCCATAAATGCTACATAGAAATCTAAGTTTTTAAAAGGGGAAACCGGAGAAGCAGTCACGCGGGGAGTGCTCATCCTTCTCGAAGACTCAGATTGGGATGTTTAAATGTGTTTGGATGTAACCAAGATGAGAAAAAAGGAGAGATAGGTAGTATGTTTGAGGAAAGGAACCTGCATATTTTGGCTCTGAATGAAACAAAACTCAAGGGTAAAGGGGAAGAGTGTTTTGGGAGTAAAGTCAGGGGTTAGTGAGAGGACAAGAGCAAGGGAAGGAGTAGCACTACTCCTGAAACAGGAGTGGTGGGAGTATGTAATAGAGTGTAAGAAAGTAAACTCTAGATTGATATGGGTAAAACTGAAAGTGGATGGAGATGGGTGATTATTGGTGCATATGCACCTGGGCATGAGAAGAAAGATCATGAGAGGCAAGTGTTTTGGGAGCAGCTGAGTGAGTGTGTTAGTAGTTTCAATGCACAAGACCAGGTTATAGTGATGGATGATTTGAACACAAAGGTGAGTAATGTGGCAGTTGAGGGAATAATTAGTGTGCATGGGGTGTTCAGTGTTGTAAATGGAAATGGTGAAGAGCTTGTAGATTTTATGTGCTGAGGAAAGACTGGTGATTGGGAAGAATACCTGGTTTTAAAAAGAGAGATATGCTTAAGTATACTTATGTAAATAGGAGAGATGGCCAGAGAGCATCATTGGATTATGTGTTAATTGATAGGCTCACGAAAGAGAGACTTTTGGATGTTAATGTGCTGAGAGGTGCATCTGGAGGGATGTCTGATCATTATCTTGTGGAGGCGAAGGTGAAGGTTTGTAGAGATTTTCATAAAAGAAGAGAGAATGTTGGGGTGAAGAAAGTGGTGAGAGTAAGTGAGCTTGGGAAGGAGACTTGTGTGAGGAAGTACCAGGAGAGGCTAAGTACAGAATGGAAAAAGGTGAGAACAAAGGAGGTAAGGGGAGTGGGGGAGGAATGGGATGTATTTAGGGAAGCAGTGATGGCTTGCACAAAAGATGCTTGTGGCATGAGAAGTGTGGGAGGTGGGCAGATTAGAAAGGGTAGTGAGTAGTGGGATGAAGAAGTAAGATTATTAGTGAAAAAGAAGAGAGAGGCATTTGGACGATTTTTGCAGGGAAATAATGCAAATGAGTGGGAGATGTATAAAAGAAAGAGGTAGGAGGTCAAGAGAAAGGTGTGAGAGGTGAAAAAGAGGGCAAATGAGAGTTGGGGTGAGAGAGTATCATTAAATTTTAGGGAGAATAAAAAGATATTTTGGAAGGAGGTAAATAAAGTACGTAAGACAAGGGAACAAATGGGAACTTTAGTGAAGGGGGCTAATGGGGAGGTGATAACAAGTAGTGGTGATGTGAGAAGGAGATGGAGTGAGTATTTTGAAGGTTTGTTGAATGTGTTTGATGATAGAGTGGCAGATATAGTGTGTTTTGGTCGAGGTGGTGTGCAAAGTGAGAGGGTTAGGGAGAATGATTTGGTAAACAGAGAAGAGGTAGTAAAAGCTTTGCGGAAGATGAAAGCCGGCAAGGCAGCGGGTTTGGATGGTATTGCAGTGGAATTTATTAAAAAAGGGGTGACTGTATTATTGACTGGTTGATAAGGTTATTTAATGTATGTATAACTCATGGTGAGGTGCCTGAGGATTGGCAGATTGCTTGCATAGTGCCATTGTACAAAGGCGAAGGGGATAAAAGTGAGTGCTCAAATTACAGAGGTATAAGTTTGTTGAGTATTCCTGGTAAATTATATGGGAGGGTATTGATTGAGAGGGTGAAGGCATGTACAGAGCATCAGATTGGGGAAGAGCAGTGTGGTTTCAGAAGTGGTAGAGGATGTGTGGATCAGGTGTTTGCTTCAAAGAATGTATGAGAAATACTTAGAATATTTATATTTATTGATTTGTTTATTTATTTTGCTTTGTTGCTGTCTCCCATGTTTGCGCGGTAGCGCAAGGAAAGAGATGAAAGAAATGGCCCAACCCATCCCCATACACATGTATATACATACACGTCCACACACGCAAATATACATACCTATACATCTCAATGTACACATATATATACACACACAGACATATACATATATACACATGTACATAATTCATACTGTCTGCCTTTATTCATTCCCTATAGCCACCTCGCTACACATGGAATAATATTCCCCTCCCCGCTCATGTGTGCGAGGTAGCGCTAGGAAAAGAAAACAAAGGCCCCATTCGTTCACACTCAGTCTCTAGCTGTCATGTAATAATGCCTGAAACCACTGCTCCCTTTCCACATCCAGGCCCCACAGAACTTTCCATGGTTTACCCCAGATGCTTCACATGCCCTGATTCAATCCATTGCTTTGAAGAATGTATGTGAGAAATACTTAGAAAAGCAAATGTATTTGTATGTAGCATTTATGGATCTGGAGAAGGCATATGATAGAGTTGATAGAGATGCTTTGTGGAATGTACTAAGAATATATGGTGTGGGAGGCAAGTTGTTAGAAACAGTGAAAAGTTTTTATCGAGGATGTAAGGCATGTGTACGTGTAGGAAGAGAGGAAAGTGATTGGTTCTCAGTGAATGTAGTGTGGCAGGGGTGTGTCATGTCTCCATGGTTGTTTAATTTGTTTATGGATGGGGTTGTTAGGGAGGTGAATGCAAGAGTTTTGGAAAGAAGGGCAAGTATGCAGTCTGTTAGGGATGAGAGAGCTTGGGAAGTGAGTCAGTTGTTGTTCGCTGATGATACAGTGCTGGTGGCTGAATCATGTGAGAAACTGCAGAAGCTGGTGACTGAGTTTGGTAAAGTGTGTGAAAGAAGAAAGTTAAGAGTAAAAGTGAATAAGAGCAAGGTTATTAGGTACAGTAGGGTTGAGGATCAAGTCAATTGGGAGGTAAGTTTGAATGGAGAAAAACTGGAGGAAGTAAAGTGTTTTAGATATCTGGGAGTGGATCTGGCAGTGGATGGAACCATGGAAGCGGAAGTGAAACATAGGGTTGGGGAGGGGGCGAAAATCCTGGGAGCCTTGAAGAATGTGTGGAAGTCGAGGACATTATCTCGGAAAGCAAAAAATGGGTATGTTTGAAGGAATAGTGGTTCCAACAATGTTGTATGGTTGCGAGGCGTGGGCAATGGATAGAGTTGTGCGCAGGAGGGTGGATGTGCTGGAAATGAGATGTTTGAGGACAATGTGTGGTGTGAGGTGGTTTGATTGAGTAAGTAATGTAAGGGTAAGAGAGATGTGTGGAAATAAAAAGAGCTTGGTTGAGAGAGCAGAAGAGGGTGTTTTGAAATAGTTTGGGCACATGGAGAAAATGAGTGAGGAAAGATTGACCAAGAGGATATATGTGTCGGAGGTGGAGGGAACGAGGAGAAGTGGGAGACCAAATTGGAGGTGGAAAGATGGAGTGAAAAAGATTTTGTGTGATCGGGGCCTGAACATGCAGGAGGGTGAAAGGAGGGCAAGGAATAGAGTGAATTGGATCGATGTGGTATACCAGGGTTGACGTGCTGTCAGTGGATTGAATCAGGGCGTGTGATTTGTCTGGGGTAAGCCATGGAAAGTTGTGTGATGCCTGGATGTGGAAAGGGAGCTGTGGTTTCGGGCATTATTGCGTGACAGCTGGAGACTGGGTGTGAACGAATGGGGCCTTTGTTGTCTTTTCCTAGTGCTACCTCGCACACATGAGGGGGGAGGGGGATGGTATTCCATGTGTGGCGAAGTGGCGATGGGAATGAATAAAGGCAGATAGTGTGAATTGTGTGCATGGGTATATATGTGTGTGTCTGTGTGTGTATATATGTGTGTACATTGGGATGTATAGGTGTGTATATTTGCGTGTGTGGACGTGTATGTATATACATTGTGTATGGGGGTGGGTTGGGCCATTTCTTTCGTCTGTTTCCTTGCGCTACCTCGCAATCGCGGGAGACGGCAACAAAGCAAAATAAATAATAAATAAATATATATATACATATGGATTGAGTGATGAGAGAGATGAAAGCAAAACTAGGGAACAGAGTGTAGAGATAAAGTATGATGGTGTGATATGGTGGTTAGTGGCAAGCCTGTGTGTGGATGATACTTTGTTGTTTGCCTAGAGTGAAGAGGAGTTGCAGAAGGTTGTAACTATGTTTTATGATATGTGTACAGGTAGGGGATTGGCTGTAAATGCAAGTAAAAGTAAAGTAATGGTGTTTGAAAGGAAACAGAGTAAAAGTATAAATTTTGCACAACCATATAGAGTGAAAGAAAAAAGTGTACTAAATAGGAAGAAGTGTGAGAATTTAAGTATTTAGGAGCTGTCTTAGGTAACTTTGGTGATATGGAAGGAGATGTAAGGGAGAGACAGCAGTACAGGTTAAAAGAGTCATTGGTTCCTTTATAGAATAATGAAGGGTTGAGGTTAAGTATGGAAGTGAAGAGAGGATTAAAGGACAGCATAGCCCTCTTAACCCTGACCTATGTAGCTGAAACATTAGCATGGAATGAGGCACATAGGTCAAGAATCCAGGCTGTGGAAATGAGTTATTTGAGAAGAGCATGTGGTGTGACTAGATGTAACTAGATGAATGAAAGGGTGTGTGAGAGGTATGGTATGGCAGGGAATACAAAGGGAATGAATTGTTAAGTGGTAGAATGGGTGAAACATAATACTATGAGGTGGTTTGGGCATGTGGAAAGAATGCAAGACTGGGTGTTTACAAGAAAAGTGTATGAATAAGAGTACAATTAAAGGGGTTGGTGTGAGAGGAAGACCACTTTTTACATGGACAAAAAGGGGACAGAAATGGCGGAAAGATGCATGGAATGGTGTATGCGAGGAAGGCATGCAAGGACAGGGATAAGTGGAGACTCTTGCCGTGGCCAGTCCTTGATAGGAGTTCCTGGAGGGAACAGGCATCAGAGATATAGATAGAAAAGTAACATATGTAAGAGTATAAAACTTTGAATGTTTAGAGAAGGGAAAATATGACTGAATATTAAGCTTACTTAACAAACCATTTCTAGCTTATAAAGGTTTATTTCATTACTAGGAAGGTGTGGGTATAATTCTGCACTCCTCACTACTCCTGCAGTCACTATTATAGCTACTCGAGCGATGATCGTGTGGAAAATACAGATATTGGTTGACTGTGTAAGGGATAAGAAAGAACACCTGTATGTGCGAGTTAGTGAGGAAAGAGAAGGAAAACACAAGTAATATGAAGAAATAGCTGACTTTGATTTTTGCTGGATTGCATAAGTAAGTCCTGCCCTCTCAACTTAGATTTTCTCCACATGGAAGAAATTACAAAGTAATTGCTTTTACTTTTACTTTATGTGATCCAGGAGGTAATGGAGGACTTTGAAAACTGATGATTAAAGATCTAGACCATTTCCAAAGAAAAACCACCTATATCCTTGCAAGAGGTGCCACCCAATCTTTCTGCTCATGTTCACTGTTAGCATGAGAGTATCATAGTATTTTGAAATATATGTGTTACTCACCACCTCTGCTTGCAATGTGTACAAAATAAGCATACAGTGTGAAACAAAGTTCAAGAGAAAGAAACAAAAGCAGTATCCCTTCCTCATATGCCAATCACTGTCCATCTTAACTCATTTTCGGTTTGTGTTGTGTGCAGTATTTCTAAATATGTTATTCACCACTAATGCCCAACCTGGATATGAAATAAGAGTAGAGTGAGAACTAAAGTTCAAGAGAAAGAAACATCATAAGCTGACATATCTACCAAGCCCAACTCCTTTTGCCCCTCACTCAGCAGTTAACTGGGTCAACACTTTCAGAGGATTTTCTCATACTTTTGCATGCTAATGTTTCATTTCAAAAAGGAAAAAAAGGTTTTAAGTTCTTTTGAATTCCACTTATGCAGATGGACAATGCATCCACAGTACTGCTGTTTTAGGCTTAAAGTACAATGAAATACTGTTGCTGTCAGAGTTTTATTTGTGTCAGTCATTATATATTATTATCATTATTTAACCCCGGGTTTCTTGCAGTTGTAATGCTGTGCTATAATCAGTAATAGGGACTGAATTGACTCCTTTGGAGTGAGATGTTCTTCAGTGAGATTTTACTCCAATGATACATTCTCATTTAAGGTGACTTTTCACAACAGGTGAAGTCTGATAACAGTCTTCATAACCGTTAGTGAATTATACACAAGAGCCAAGAAGGAGCTTGTCACACTCCACTGTTTTTGTTAACTTGGTTTTGTTCCTGTATTTTCTCTTTCCCCCAACCAAAGTTTTGTTCCTGTATTATCTATTTCCTCCAACTAATTTGTCTATTTCTATACTCTCAGCAACCTTTCCTTTATAGGTTCAGTTGAAAAATGCCATATATCAAGTAGTGGAGCTAAAGTATTTTGATGTGGTGATAAAGACAACTTGACATTGAAGGTAACCTTTTTACATTGTAGTGAAAAAGTCCACTGTTGACTAAAATACCATGAGAACTAGGGAGCTATGAAAGGAATTTTTAAACATCTTTTGTGTATGTGGAGGAATAATGAAGCATGATTACAACCATGGAATCAAAGGGGCAGATTTTCAAGTGTTTGAATGTTACAGCCAATAAATGAAGAGTGTAGAAAACCTTTATCACTTTATGACACAGCCGAAACACATTGTTAATAGTCTCCTGTAGTTGATCATTTTGTAACTGTATCCAAAATTATCTCATGTTATGGTGTTTTTCTAGGTCGTGTTATTCATGTAATTAGGTTTCAGTCATTCTGTATTAGTTGACTAGGATTACTTGCTTTCAAATTTGTCACTATTCATCCTCATATTACAATATATACTTATCAGTTTAAATTTACACTCATTTTCAAATTACAGTGTACACTTGGTCTCAAATTAGTCTACACTTTTCAAATTACAGTGTACCCTTGGTCTCAAATTAGTCTACACATTTTCAAATTACAGTGTACCCTTGGTCTCAAATTAGTCTACACATTTTCAAATTACAGTGTACCCTTGGTCTCAAATTAGTCTACACTTCTTTTCAAATTACAGTGTACCCTTGGTCTCAAATTAGTCTACACTTGTTTTCAAATTTCAGTCTACAGTTGTTCTCAAATAATTGCCTACATTTGTTCTCAAATTACATTATGCTCATTTTCTCATATTACACTTACACCTGTTCTCAAATTACATTCTACACTTGGTCTTAAATCAGTCTACTCTTGTTCTCAAATTCCCAAATACTTTTGTGTTCAAATTATGGTCTACACTTGTTCTCAGATTATGATTACTCATTCTTTTAAATGACAGACTAAACTTATTCTCAAAGTATAATCATCTCGTGTGTTCAAATCATAGTCTACACTTGTTCTCAGATTAGGTTTCTTTTTCAATTTTCAAGTTATATTACACTCTTGTTCTCAGATTGCAGCATACACACTTGTTTGCAAATTACAGTCTACTTTTGTTCTCAAATTAGTCTACATTTGCTTTCAGTTTATAGTGTACACTTGTTCTCAAATTATAATCTAATTTTCAAATAGCAGTCTACACTTTTTTCCAAATTACTGGTTACACTTGTTCTCAGATTACAGTGTAAATTGGTTTTCAAATTCAAGTTTACACTTGCTCTTAAATTATAGTTTACAATTGTTCTCAAATTACAGTCTACACATTTTCGCAAATTAGTCTACACTTCTGAAAATAGTCTACACTTGTTTTCAGATTACAGTGTATACTTATTCTCAGATTATAGTCTACACATTTATTTTCAAATTTAAGTCTACACTTATTCTCAAAATATAGTCTATACACTTATTTGCAAATTGGAGTCTACATTTCTCAAATTACACTTGTTTTCAAATTAGTCTGTACTTGCTCTCATAATATAGTCTACACTTGTTCCCAAATTAGTCTACAGTTGTTTTCTAATTTGTCTACATTCATTCTCACATTACAGTCTACACTTATTCTCAAATTATAGTGTACACTTGATCACATATTACAGTCTATGTGTTCTCAAATTTCACATTAGTTAACACCTGGTCTCATACTATAGTCTACATTTATTTCCAAATTACAGTTAAAACTTGTTCTCAAATTAGTCTACATACACTTGTTTTCAAATTACAGTATACATATTCTCAGATTAATCTTTGTGTACACTAATTCGCAAATCCTTTGATTCAGTGGCCGTCGGACAGTTTTTAGCGTTCATGCTTATTTGGTGGTAAAACTGTTGACAGTTTTGCTCTTGATACTGTTGTGAAATATAAACACTTACAGTACTGGTCATTAGAGGAAGATAAACTAAAATAAAGCCTAGTCTGACTGTCTTGTTTATAAATTGTAGGCATATTTCGCTTTGTGCTGATAAGCATTTAGATACTGGCTGAACCTTGTTTATAATTGTCGGGCATATTCAGTTGCAGTCTGACTATTTCATGAACTTGAGATATATTTATCTAGTGTCTGACTACCTTGGTTATAAATTTATGGCATAATTAGTTACTGGATGACTACATGGTTTATAAATGTATGATATATTTAGTTACTGGCTGACTGCCTGACTTGTAAACTTAAGGCATATTTGGCTACAAAGATTTTCTCCATTCAACAGTGTAACATATGGAGGACGAGATATTAAAGTCCCTTCATAGGTTCAAATTTAAATTTTACAATTGAATGACAAGTATTATCAGCGAGGCTTCACTTGACTATGTTATAACATAAAACAGCTCATACATGAAACCACTGAAGTACAATACTTACAAGTTTTTGTGAAATTGTAAATGTAAAATATTCTCATATCAGGTTTTTAACTGAATGAAATAATTTAGTGAAATTCAGGATCTGAAACATTCTCATAATCAGATTTATACCTGACTGAAATAGTTCTTAGAGTAAAACTAAGCAAGTGTAATCCAATTACTGATTACTCCAGTTCTATAATATTTCAAAGTTTTACATACTGCCAGTTATACTTTTCATGAAATTTATCTTTCATAAAAAAGTTTTAGTACCCAGTTTTCATGTATTAGATTATTTCAACTCTCCTTCAGGATTCATCCAAATCTGATTTGTATCTATCCATGAAAAGTTCAGTCATCCAAATTTTATATCCCTGAGCCTGAATAGAGCTCACAGTTTTTCGTGAATTGGTCACTTGAGAGAGCTCTTTGAGCACTTAGGGTTACTTTTGTTCAAATTGTTGGAATCCTGCAGTTTGCATCTTGGTGGTCATTTTCATTGGTCCTTGAGTTTTATCAGAAAAGATTTTAGGTGGTCATTCTCAAGAATCCTTGAGTTCATCAGAAAAGATAAGACCATTACATATAAACAGCATGTATACTTATAAGTTCATCAGGGAGCAGTACACAGAACTAGAAGTGTTGGATCTCAAGTATTTTAGTAGAAAATTAACATTATGAAATGGATTGAAAAAGGCAAGAGTTCAGTTTAGATAAAGCAACTTATGGTAGAGGCTCAGCCTTACCCACATCTATTGCAAGACCATGGTAAGCCAGCACCTTTTTATGGTGAGTATATGCACAATATGGCATTACTTAGTATTTTTCTTATCCATATCTCAGATACAGTAACATTCAGGTATCCAAATACTCCAGTCATCCGCCATGTCACAGATCTGAGCGTGGTCAGATAATTGGACCAGCTGTTCTTTGTTTATGGTTTTTGTTTTAAATCTCATATCCTTTCGATCACGATTCATTTGTAATTCCTTTTTCCACTGCATGTTATTGATTTATTATTTAGAAGCAGGTTGAAAAGATTTCTAAATTTTGGCAAGCATCACTATTTTAGCCAAAGATTAGATAACATCAGTTTTCAGAAAGTGTCCCAAAACTGGTTCATGGGTAGTTAAGGTATTGGAATATAACTACTGTACATATCATACATAAATCTTATGGTGGATTTATATCATCTTATGCTAATGGGTTTTCCTTTGTAGAATCATATATTTAAGTATATTCCATAGTATTATACACTGTGTGTGACCTTTTCATTTTTAAGTTTTGATTAAAATTTGTGAGGTTTCTTGAGATTGCTTTTTACTTTTTTTTCATTTAATCTTTTATTTCATTAAAATTATCACCAAGATTATTGGAACAGGAAGAATTTTTCTTTTATTGAATAGCTTCTTGTTGAAGGATAGAAAACTTGACATATTGAATAATTGAACAACCTTTAAAATTGATTTTCTGCATATTACTAGAGATTTGAAGTGACATGCCAGAAGTGTTCAGTTATTCTTTTCCTATACCTAGAGCTTATTTACCTATTTGGACCATACGTATCATAGATTATTTATATACAATGGGATATTACTAAATTATCAGGCTCAACTTTTACATTGCAGCAAATTGATGATCTTGTACTTCATTGATTTTCTCATTGTTCTGCAGTTTAAGATCTTTCAAAACCTTTTAGATTGGGCATATGACTTAAGTTGATTACTGGAATTGTATATTTTTAATGTTTTCAAATAAACAAAAGCTAGTTGTGAAGAGTAGGGTTATAAATTACATTTATTTTTGTGGGGGGGGGGGGGGGTTAAGAGTGGAATATGGATAAGATATTAAAAGAGCTTGGTTAGTTACCAGTAAAAGTATTGGACAGTATCATCAAGAATGCTATCATGATTTACTTGAAACTAAAGTGTTAATAACGAGTTGGTTATGTGGTAATGGTCGCATCGTGTTCCTATTTATCAGCACACATTTGTAATGCAGAACACTCTCTTTGTGTTTGAAAATTAGGTCTGATATTCAGGCTTTAAAATGTTCTTGGCTATTTTGACTGGAGTAATGGTATACATGTCAGTACCTACCTGTCCACACCAGGCTTCAAGAACTGTACTTAAATATAATCTGTGTAACGCTGTGGTACATGTGGCAAGAGCATGCAGAAAATCAGGAATGCTTTTGTTTACATTAATACTTTTGAAAATTACAAGTGTGCTTTTTCAGGATTTGAAGCCAGTAGGTTTGATACAGGATTTAGTCTCCTGAATAATTTGCAGTACATATGTATGATAGAGCTTGAGTCATGTTTCTGCTATTGAGATACAGAGTAAGTTGTTTTCAGGTTGGTGGTATACTACATAACAGGAAAAGCTTTTCTGAAAATTTTAAGCTTCATAATGATGCTTTAAAAACAAAAGATAATGTTAAGTGTGAAAAGATAACCTCATTCAGTCATTGCATATACTGCTGTTGGTAAACAAGTTAGAAAAAAATGATCATTACTGCTGTCAAAAAATTAAAGTAAAGAACATGTTACCTTGCAAATGTGTGACAATAATGATAAGATTGTGCAACTGTAGGACCTTGTCAGTTACAATGAAGGAGAAAAGATGAAAGTGAGCAGTGATGTGTCAGTGTGCCGTCTTCCTAAAGCACTGCACTGCTTGATACTCTTGTTATGGGCAAGAGGACTTTGCCTATGTTGTTGAAAAGAACTGTTTGGTGCTCAAATCCAGAGGTTCTGGAATCCTTAATACAAAAGTATAAAACAATTCTTGTTTCATTCCTTTCATTAATGAAGATATCAAATTATCCAAAATCCACTTTTTAGGAACATATCAGGTAGGTAGTGTTTTGTAGGCAGCCAACAACCATGGAAGCATATTACCAGTACTACCTGCCTGGGGATCAGGAAGGGTAGTGACACCTGCTGTTTAGTAAGCCAGCAGTTCAGTGGTTGTCAAGTTTCACTCCTCTGACCCACATAGCTGCCTTTCTTTCTACATCAACCATACATGGACTACTGGCGTCCTGTCCAGAAACATACCATGTCTCTTTGTCATAAATAATACTTGACAACATTTAACTCCCACAAGTCATTCTTCATAACTCTAGATTTTCCCGTGGTGAACACTATGTGCTAGCCCTGCTTTTTGGCAAAGTGGTAGGAGCAGACAGCAGTCGTAGGTAGGAACATCTAGGTAGGTGCATTAGGTAGAAACATTGGGTAAAAGTAGTAGGTAGGAACATTTGGTAGACAGTCAGTAGGAACATTAGGTAGAAGCCTGTGCCAACAATGTGGCAGACTTGCTCTCTGCCAGTGGCCTGTTGAGGGAGAGGTGCTAAAAAGCAGCACTGGAGTTCACTATCTATGGAGACTATTCCCATGGCCACCCTGTTGAGGGAGTTCGTGAAGGGAACAGAGATAGAATAATATCACCATGTCAACTTACCAGCATCCTTTATAATTTCCAGTGTACAGCACGATGGCAGTGAAATTAAGGCGTTGGCCATAATATATTTGACATTTACTGTTCTGGAGCACTGTAAATAACATTGTCCAAATATTTTATCTGTCATATTTTCAGTTAAAACTCTCACATAGGAATTCTACCCTTCTGTTTGGGTCATTAACCTTTTCATTGCACATTCATTCTGGAATTATTTCCCAGTGTGGAGAAGAAAGATCCAGTACCTATAATGTACATCGATGGAGAAAATTTGCAAAACATAATATGCATTCCTTTAAACAGTACTGATTTAGGAGGCTGTGTATTGGACTTTGGCAAGCCCCGGATAATGGCGTGGAAACTTTCTTATTTATACCACGATTAATTTTTTTCTTTTCTGGTGTAGCATTTTTTATACACACCTAATTATTATAAACTTTGTTTTTTACCAGGCATGATTTCACACATACCATATGTATCATTTACACATTTTCATATGATTATCTTATTTTTTTATCATAAGCATCATATCATGTAAAGGAACATAGCTTTATTTACCTAAATGAATGAAAAAGACCCTGTTTTCATCAGAAATATAAATAAAAACCCATGATAGTTTGTTTATACTACTGTAAAAATACCACAATTGTTGCATCATTGTGGCTTTCTGTGATGGTGATGCAGTTACACATTCTTTGATGTATGGTAACTTTGATGTGTGATATTTTTTCCAGCTGTGTTGTGGAGTGACTAGTGACACCTGCAGATAAAAAATGGAACCATCCATGGGCTGGAAATTCATGAGAGTGTGAAGCTTTAGTCACAAATGTGGTGCAACTCAACATTTTATGACTTGCTACAAATGAGGGTTGGCACGATGATAGAGTTAAGGCTATCGTCAAGCTACATCCAACTGAACAGTTTTTAACACATTTGTCAGATGTTAAGGATATTTAAAGACTACATAAATTCTTGCTAGGTATGTGACCCTTGGAGTGATTGGTGAAATATGAAAATTACGAAGTTCTGAAACTACATTTAGTTGTGAAAAACTCGGTTATTGAAAGTTACATGAACAGAAGGAAATAGTAAAAAGAAAAAACAATAATAATAATAGTATTCTCTTAATATCTTTTTTAGACATCTCATTTTCAAAACCACCTCCCTAGTCACCCATATTTACATCAACCTCTACAATTTTCCCTGTGAATCCCTAAGCTTGTTACCTGCTCCCTAACTGATGACTGACTCCTGATGAATGCTTGGAGAAGTTTTGGATTTTCTCCTGCCTTGTCCTCAATGTTCTTTTCAAAATTTCTTTGTTCCTTCATTCTTATCCTGCTATACTCTTTCCATGCTTTCTTATACCTTGCAAATGCTGGCTAGCCAACTGGAGTGCCATCTGTATTATTACCTTTGTTTTTTATATTTTATAAAATCATTCCTTCCTCTTTCTTACTATTCTCTCTATACTAGAGGAATGGGGTACCAATGCCTTTAATCTTTCATTGTAGATTTCCCAGATTTCTTGCCACATGTTAGTATAGATAATTTTCTTAAAAAGCCGTAAAAACTTTTGTCTCCATAATTTCCAACAGAATGATTAACCAAATTTCCCTATTCT
Source organism: Panulirus ornatus (assembly GCF_036320965.1). Taxonomy (NCBI): domain Eukaryota; kingdom Metazoa; phylum Arthropoda; class Malacostraca; order Decapoda; family Palinuridae; genus Panulirus; species Panulirus ornatus. The sequence continues at coordinate 27,014,923 of NC_092286.1, forward strand.
ATCTCTCTATAATTGATGAAGTCAGTCTTTCACTGCTTCATGTACCATCCTGAGCGTTCCTTCATTTTCACTGTATATTTATGAGATGATATCAGTTTTTTGGAAGATTTTATAATATTAACACTACTTAGTTCTGCACAGTTCCTCTTCCCATTATATATTGTCTACATATGAAAGGTGTCGTGGGAAGCACGCTGAACTGCAGGCCAGTTTTACTGATGAATGTGATTTATAAAACAATGGAAAAGATAAATCAGAAAACACATGACTAACCTACAATGGGTAAACTTCTTAACTGGGAAATAATGCTGTTTCAGAGAAAAGGTCTTGCATCATAAACCTTTGAGACTTCTATGACATGGTGACCTCAAATCACAAAGATGGATGAGTAGACTGTGTGTATTTTCCAAGATTCTGGGAAACCTTTGACACTATAACCCATCAGAGGCTGATTAAGGTGAGCAAACTCAATCACTGTATTGACAATAACTTGTGTGGATGGGAACAAAGGTAGCAGAAAAGAGCACATTCACAAAATGGACTGAGGTTATAAGTGAAATGCTGCAAGGTTTGATCATAGGCCCAATGCTACTCTTGATGAATGTAAATAACAGGTATGAAAGACTAGTTTTCTGCCAAAAAATGTTGCTAGTGATGCTAAGGTCATGAGAGAAATGAATGAAAAGTACTGCATCAACTTACAGGGGACATGGACAGTATCCAATGTTAGTCTTATTAATGGTATATGAGATTCTAAGTACTTGCAAAATAATTGGGATGGGACTTAGCATAATAATGTAGATGTTACTTAGAAGGAAATAAACTACAGGAATCAATGTGTGAGAGAGATCTAGGGGTCAACATTGTACCTAATCTATTGCTACAGTTACACATCAGGAGAATTGTGAAAGAAGTAAACTGAAGTCAGGCAAATATTAAAATCACAGTCAAGTATAAATGTAATTAATTGAGCTAATCTCATTACACCGAAGCTGCATTATGCCTTTCAGGTCTAGTCACCACATCATGGCGAAGTAGTTAGCATCACTGAACATCATGTGCGCACGAGCTGCCTGGGATCAAACCCGCATAGGTTTGAATCTTGGTTGTGGCAGCCAGTCCACATTCTATCCAGCTGTTCATCCTCCCATAGGAGCTAGTGAATAAAATGGATACCTAGCACAGGCTAGGGTGTGTGCATACATACATAGGAGTAAATATGTGGTACATATGTATATATTTGCTGATAACTATTAGGAAAATGAAACATGATAAGCCCTAAATGCACTTTCCTGTAATGATCAAACTGGATAGTTTTGCCGTAAGCAAAATTTGTAAATGGTTCCCAGTCTTGTTCACACATTAAAATATTCTGATATTTACGGTACCAGTCCCAAACACCACCGATTGGCAACACTTGTGTGTCTATGGCATCTTAGCTCTGCTCTTTTTTCTGTATATACTAACTGTTCCAAGTCTTCAATCTCATTCTTCTATCTCTATTGACAATATGATCATCACTGGAAAGTGCACTTGGGGCTTATCATGTTTCATTTTCCTTGTGATTATCAGAAAATATTAATCACATCAATCAATGTGACCTACTCTAATATATATATATTATTTATTTTTATTTTGCTTTGTCGCTGTCTCCCGCGTTTGCGAGGTAGCGCAAGGAAACAGATGAAAGAAATGGCCCAACCAACCCCCATACACATGTATATACATACACGTCCACACACGCAAATATACATACCTATACATCTCAATGTACACATATATATACACACACACACAGACACATACATATATACCCATGGACACAATTCACACTGTCTGCCTTTATTCATTCCCCTCGCCACACATGGAATACCATCCCCCTCCCCCCTCATGTGTGCGAGGTAGTGCTAGGAAAAGACAACAAAGGCCCAATTCGTTCACACTCAGTCTCTAGCTGTCATGCAATAATGCCCGAAACCACAGCTCCCTTTCCACATCCAGGCCCCACACAACTTTCCTTGGTTTACCCCAGACGCTTCACATGCCCTGATTCAATCCACTGACAGCATGTCAACCCCGGTATACCACATTGATCCAATTCACTCTATTCCTTGCTCACCTTTCACCCTCCTGCATGTTCAGGCCCCGATCACTCAAAATCTTTTTCACTCCATCTTTCCACCTCCAATTTGGTCTCCCACTTCTCCTCGTTCCCTCCACCTCTGACACATATATCCTATTGGTCAATCTTTCCTTACTCATTCTCTCCATGTGCCCAAACCATTTCAAAACACCCTCTTCTGCTCTCTCAACCACGCTTTTTTTATTTCCACACATCTCTCTTACCCTTCCCTTAATTACTCGATCAAACCACCTCACACCACACATTGTCCTCAAGCATCTCATTTCCAGCACATCCACCCTCCTGCGCACAACTCTATCCATAGCCCACGCCTCGCAACCATACAACATTGTTGGAACCACTATTCCTTCAAACATACCCATTTTTGCTTTCCGAGATAATGTTCTCGACTTCCACACATTCTTCAAGGTTCCCAGGATTTTCGCCCACTCCCCCACCCTATGATTCACTTCCACTTCCATGGTTCCATCCGCTGCCAGATCCACTCCCAGATATCTAAAACACTTTACTTCCTCCAGTTTTTCTCCATTCAAACTTACCTCCCAATTGACTTGACCATCAACCCTACTGTACCTAATAACCTTGCTCTTATTCACATTTACTCTTAACTTTCTTCTTTCACACACTTTACCAAACTCAGTCACCAGCTTCTGCAGTTTCTCACATGAATCAGCCACCAGCACTGTATCATCAGCGAACAACAACTGACTCACTTCCCAAGCTCTCTCATCCACAACAGACTTCTTACTTGCCCCTCTTTCCAAAACTCTTGCATTCACCTCCCTAACAACCCCATCCATAAACAAATTAAACAACCATGGAGACATCACACACCCCTGCCGCAAACCTACATTCACTGAGAACCAATCACTTTTCTCTCTTCCTACACGTACACATGCCTTACATCCTCGATAAAAACTTTTCACTGCTTCTAACAACTTGCCTCCCACACCATATATTCTTAATACCTTCCACAGAGCATCTCTATCAACTCTATCATATGCCTTCTCCAGATCCATAAATGCTACATACAAATCCATTTGCTTTTCTAAGTATTTCTCACATACATTCTTCAAAGCAAACACCTGATCCACACATCCTCTACCACTTCTGAAACTACACTGCTCTTCCCCAATCTGATGCTCTGTACATGCCTTCACCCTCTCAATCAATACCCTTCCATATAATTTACCAGGAATACTCAGCAAACTTATACCACTGTAATTTGAGCACTCACTCTTATCCCCTTTGCCTTTGTACAATGGCACTGTGCACGCATTCCGCCAATCCTCAGGCACCTCACCATGAGTCATACATACATTACATAACCTTACCAACCAGTCAACAATACAGTCACCCCCTTTTTTAATAAATTCCACTGCAATACCATCCAAACCTGCTGCCTTGCCAGCTTTCATCTTCTGCAAAGTTTTTACTACCTCTTCTATGTTTACCAAATCATTTTCCCTAACCCTCTCACTTTGCACACCACCTCGACCAAAACACCCTATATCTGCCACTCTATCATCAAACACATTCAACAAACCTTCAAAATACTCACTCCATCTTCTCACATCACCACTACTTGTTATCACCTCCCCATTAGCGCCCTTCACTGAAGTTCCCATTTGCTCCCTTGTCGTACGCACTTTATTTACCTCCTTCCAGAACATCTTTTTATCCTCCCTAAAATTTAATGATACTCTCTCACCCCAACTCTCATTTGCCCTCTTTTTCACCTCTTGCACCTTTCTCTTGACCTCCTGTTTCTTTCTTTTAAACATCTCCCATTCGATTGCATTTTTTCCCTGCAAAAATCATCCAAATGCCTCTCTCTTCTCTTTCACTAATAATCTGACTTCTTCATCCCACCACTTACTACCCTTTTTAATCAACCCACCTCCCACGCTTCTCATGCCACAAGCATCTTTTGCGCACTCCATCACTGATTTCCTAAATACATCCCATTCCTCCCCCACTCCCCTTACTTCCATTGTTCTCACCTTTTTCCATTCTGTACTCAGTCTCTCCTGGTACTTCCTCACACAAGTCTCCTTCCCAAGCTCACTTACTCTCACCACCCTCCTCACCCCAACATTCACTCTTCTTTTCTGAAAACCCATACAAATCTTCACCTTAGCCTCCACAAGATAATGATCAGACATCCCACCAGTTGCACCTCTCAGCACATTAACATCCAAAAGTCTCTCTTTCGTGCGCCTCTCAATTAACACGTAATCCAATAACGCTCTCTGGCCATCTCTCCTACTTACATACGTATACTTATGTATATCTCGCTTTTTAAACCAGGTATTCCCAATCACCAGTCCTTTTTCAGCACATAAATCTACAAGCTCTTCACCATTTCCATTTACAACACTGAACACCCCATGTATACCAATTATTCCCTCAACTGCCACATTACTCACCTTTGCATTCAAATCACCCATCACTATAACCCGATCTTGTGCATCAAAACCACTAACACACTCATTCAGCTGCTCCCAAAACACTTGCCTCTCATGATCTTTCTTCTCATGCCCAGGTGCATATGCACCAATAATCACCCATCTCTCTCCATCAACTTTCAGTTTTACCCATATTAATCGAGAATTTACTTTCTTACATTCTATCACATACTCCCACAACTCCTGTTTCAGGAGTACTGCTACTCCTTCCCTTGCTCTTGTCCTCTCACTAACCGCTGACTTTACTACCAAGACATTCCCAAACCGCTCTTCCCCTTTACCCTTGAGCTTCGTTTCACTCAGAGCCAAAACATCTAGGTTCCTTTCCTCAAACATACTATGTATATCTCCTTTTTTCACATCTTGGTTACATCCACACACATTTAGACACCCCAATCTGAGTTTACGAGGAGGATGAGCACTCCCCGCTTGACTCCTTCTGTTTCCCATTTTTTAGAAAGTTAAAATACAAGGAGGGGAGGATTTCTGGCCCCCCGCTCCCGTCCCCTTTAGTCGCCTTCTACGACATGTGAGGAATGCGTGGGAAGTATTCTTTCACCCCTATCCCCAAGGATAATATATATATATATATATATATATATATATATATATATATTTTTTTTTCATACTATTCGCCATTTCCCGCGGTAGCGAGGTAGCTTTAGGAACAGAGGACTGAGCCTTTGAGGGAAATCCCCACTTGGCCCCCATCTGTGTTCCTTCCTTTGGAAAATCAAAAATGAGAGGGGAGGATTTCCAGCCCCCCCACTCCCATATATATATATATATATATATATATATATATATATATATATATATATATATATATATATATTTTTTTTTTTTTTTTTTTTGCCGCTGTCTCCCGCGTTTGCGAGGTAGCGCAAGGAAACAGACGAAAGAAATGGCCCAACCCACCCCTATACACATGTAAATACATACGTCCACACACGCAAATATACATACCTACACAGCTTTTCATGGTTTACCCCAGACGCTTCACATGCCTTGATTCAATCCACTGACAGCACGTCAACCCCGGTATACCACATCGCTCCAATTCACTCTATTCCTTGCCCTCCTTTCACCCTCCTGCATGTTCAGGCCCCGATCACACAAAATCTTTTTCACTCCATCTTTCCACCTCCAATTTGGTCTCCCTCTTCTCCTCGTTCCCTCCACCTCCGACACATATATCCTCTTGGTCAATCTTTCCTCACTCATTCTCTCCATGTGCCCAAACCACTTCAAAACACCCTCTTCTGCTCTCTCAACCACGCTCTTTTTATTTCCACACATCTCTCTTACCCTTACGTTACTCACTCGATCAAACCACCTCACACCACACATTGTCCTCAAACATCTCATTTCCAGCACATCCATCCTCCTGCGCACAACTCTATCCATAGCCCACGCCTCGCAACCATACAACATTGTTGGAACCACTATTCCTTCAAACATACCCATTTTTGCTTTCCGAGATAATGTTCTCGACTTCCACACATTCTTCAAGGCCCCCAGAATTTTCGCCCCCTCCCCCACCCTATGATCCACTTCCGCTTCCATGGTTCCATCCGCTGCCAGATCCACTCCCAGATATCTAAAACACTTCACTTCCTCCAGTTTTTCTCCATTCAAACTCACCTCCCAATTGACTTGACCCTCAACCCTACTGTACCTAATAACCTTGCTCTTATTCACATTTACTCTTAACTTTCTTCTTCCACACACTTTACCAAACTCAGTCACCAGCTTCTGCAGTTTCTCACATGAATCAGCCACCAGCGCTGTATCATCAGCGAACAACAACTGACTCACTTCCCAAGCTCTCTCATCCCCAACAGACTTCATACTTGCCCCTCTTTCCAAAACTCTTGCATTTACCTCCCTAACAACCCCATCCATAAACAAATTAAACAACCATGGAGACATCACACACCCCTGCAGCAAACCTACATTCACTGAGAACCAATCACTTTCCTCTCTTCCTACACGTACACATGCCTTACATCCTCGATAAAAACTTTTCACTGCTTCTAACAACTTGCCTCCCACACCATATATTCTTAATACCTTCCACAGAGCATCTCTATCAACTCTATCATATGCCTTCTCCAGATCCATAAATGCTACATACAAATCCACTTGCTTTTCTAAGTATTTCTCACATACATTCTTCAAAGCAAACACCTGATCCACACATCCTCTACCACTTCTGAAACCACACTGCTCTTCCCCAATCTGATGCTCTGTACATGCCTTTACCCTCTCAATCAATACCCTCCCATATAATTTACCAGGAATACTCAACAAACTTATACCTCTGTAATTTGAGCACTCACTCTTATCCCCTTTGCCTTTGTACAATGGCACTATGCACGCATTCCGCCAATCCTCAGGCACCTCACCATGAGTCATACATACATTAAATAACCTTACCAACCAGTCAACAATACAGTCACCCCCTTTTTTAATAAATTCCACTGCAATACCATCCAAACCTGCTGCCTTGCCGGCTTTCATCTTCCGCAAAGCTTTCACTACCTCTTCTCTGTTTACCAAATATATATATATATATATATATATATATATATATATATATATTTTTTTTTTTATTTTATTTTTATTTTCCTTTGTCGCTGTCTCCTGCGTTAGCGAGGTAACGCAAGGAAACAGACGAAAGATTGGCCCAACCCACCCACATACACATGTGTATACATACACGTCCACACACACAAATATACATACCTGTACATCTCACCGTATACATATATATACACACACAAACATATACATATATACACATGTACATAATTATCCCTGGGGATAGGGGAGCAAGAATACTTCCCACGCATTCCTCACGTGTCGTAGAAGGCGATTAAAGGGGACGGGAGCGGGGGAGCCAGAAACCCTCCCCTCCTTGTATTTTAACTTTCTAAAAGGGGAAACAGAAGAAGGAGTCACGCGGGGAGTGCTCATCCTCCTCGAAGGCTCAGATTGGTGTGTCTAAATGTGTGTGGATGTAACCAAGATGAGAAAAAAGGAGATAGGTAGTATGTTTGAGGAAAGGAACCTGGATGTTTTGGCCCTGAGTGAAACGAAGCTCAAAGGTAAAGGGGAAGAGTGGTTTGGGAATGTCTTGGGAGTAAAGTCAGGGGTTAGTGAGAGGACAAGAGCAAGGGAAGGAGTTGCACTACTCCTGAAACAGGAGTTGTGGGAGTATGTGATAGAGTATAAGAAAGTAAATTCTAGATTGATATGGGTAAAACTGAAAGTGGATGGAGAGAGATGGGTGATTACTGGTGCATATGCACCTGGGCATGAGAAGAAAGATCAAGAGAGGCAAGTGTTTTGGGAGCAGCTGAATGAGTGTGTTAGTGGTTTTGATGCACAAGACCAGGTTATAGTGAAGGGGTGATTTGAATGCAAAGGTGAGTAATGTGGCAGTTGAGGGAATAACTGGTATACATGGGGTGTTCAGTGTTGTAAATGGAAATGGTGAAGAGCTCGTAGATTTATGTGCTGAAAAAGGACTGGTGATTGGGAATACCTGGTTTAAAAAGAGATATACATAAGTATACGTATGTAAGTAGGAGAGATGGCCAGAGAGCGTTACTGGATTACGTGGTAATTGATAGGCGCTCGAAAGAGAGACTTTTAGATGTTAATGTGCTGAGAGATGCAACTGGAGGGATGTCTGATCATTATTTTGTGGAGGTGAAGGTGAAGATTTGTAGGGGTTTTCAGAAAAGAAGAGAGAATGTTGGGGTGAAGAGAGTGGTGAGAGTAAGTGAGCTTAGGAAGGAGACTTGTGTGAGGAAGTACCAGGAGAGACTGAGTACAGAATGGAAAAAGGTGAGAGCAAAGGAGGTAAGGGGAGTGTGGGAGGAGTGATATGTATTTAGGGAAGCAGTGATAACTTGCACAAAAGATGCTTGTGGCATGAGAAGCATGGGAGGTAGGTTGATTAGAAAAGGTAGCGAGTGGTGGGATGAAGTAAGAGTATTAGTGAAAGAGAAGAGAGAAGCATTTGGACGATTTTTGCAGGGAAAAACTGCAAATGAGTGAGAGATGTATAAAACAAAGAGGCAGGAGGTCAAGAGAAAGGTGCAAGAGGTGAAAAAGAGGGCAAATGAGAGTTGGGGTAAGAGAGTATCATTAAATTTTAGGGAGAATAAAAACATGTTTTGGAAGGAGGTAAATAAAGTGCGTAAGACAAGGGAGCAAATGGGAACTTCAGTGAAGGGGGTTAATGGGGAGTTGATAACAAGTAGTGGTGATGTGAGAAGGAGATGGAGAGAGTATTTTGAAGGTTTGTTGAATGTGTTTGATGATATGGTGGCAGATATAGGGTGTTTTGGTTGAGGTGGTGTGCAAAGTGAGAGGGTTAGGGAAAATGATTTGGTAAACAGAGAAGAGGTAGTAAAAGCTTTGCGGAAGATGAAAGCCGGCAAGGCAGCAGGTTTGGATGGTATTGCAGTGGAATTAATTAAAAAAGCATGTGACTGTATTGTTGACTGATTGGTAACTTTATTTAATGTACGTATGTCTCATGGTGAGGTGCCTGAGGATTGGTGGAATGCTTGCATAGTGCCATTGTACAAAGGCAAAGGGGATAATAGTGAGTGCTCAAATTACAGAGGTATAAGTTTGTTGAGTATTCCTGGTAAATTATATGGGAGGGTATTGACTGAGAGGGTGAAGGCATGTACAGAGCATCAGATTGGGGAAGAGCAGTGTGGTTTCAGAAGTGGTAGAGGATGTGTGGATCAGGTGTTTGCTTTGAAGAATGTATGTGAGAAATACTTAGAAAAGCAAATGGATTCGTATGTAGCATTTATGGATCTGGAGAAGGCATATGATAGAGTTGATAGAGATGCTCTGTGGAAGGTATTAAGAATATATGGTGTGAGAGGCAAGTTATTAGAAGCGGTGAAAAGTTTTTATCGAGGATGTAAGGCATGTGTACGTGTAGGAAGAGAGGAAAGTGATTGGTTCTCAGTGAATGTAGGTTTGTGACAGGGGTGTGTGATGTCTCCATGGTTATTTAATTTGTTTATGGATGGGGTTGTTAGGGAGGTGAATGCAAGAGTTTTGGAAAGAGGGGCAAGTATGCAGTCTGCTGTGGATGAGAGAGCTTGGGAAGCGAGTCAGTTGTTGTTCGCTGATGATACAGCGCTGGAGGCTCATTCATGTGAGAAACTGCAGAAGCTGGTGACTGAGTTTGGTAAAGTGTGTGAAAGAAGAAAGCTGAGAGTAAGTGTGAATAAGAGCAAGGTTATTAGGTACAGTAGGGTTGAGGGTCAAGTCAATTGGGGGGTGAGTTTGAATGGAGAAAAACTGGAGGAAGTAAAGTGTTTTAGATATCTGGGAGTGGATCTGGCAGCGGATGGAACCATGGAAGCGGAAGTGAATCATAGGGTGGAGGAGGGGGCGAAAATTCTGGAAGCGTTGAAGGATGTGTGGAAGTCGAGAACGTTATCTTCATTTTATATTTTTACTATACTTTGTTGCTGTCTCCCGTGTTAGCGAGGTAGTGCAAGGAAACAAACAAAAGAATGGCCCAACCCACCCTCATACACATGTATATACATACACATCCACACACAGCACATATACATATCTATACATATCAATGTATACATATATATACACATACAGACATATACATATATACACATGTACATAATTCATACTGTCTGCCCTTATTCATTCCCGTCACCACCCTACCACACATGAAATGACAACCCCCTCCCCCTGCATGTGCGCGAGGTAGCGCTAGGAAAAGACAACAAAGGCCCCATTTGTTCACACTCAGTCTCTAGCTGTCATGTAATAATGCACCAAAACCACAGCTCCCTTTCCACATCCAGGCCCCAGAAAAGTTTCCATGGTTTACCCCAGACATTTCACATGCTCTGGTTCAATCCATTGACAGCACGTCGACCCCAGTATACCACATCGTTCCAATTCACTCTATTCGTTGCATGCCTTTGACCCTCCTGCATGTTCAGGCCCCGATCACTCAAAATCTTTTCGCTCCATCTTTCCACCTCCAAAATCTTTCTGGTCCAGTAAAATTTTCTGTTGCCCTCACTGTTTTCTACTGGATACCACTGGCTTAAAGGTTTAAAATTCCTGAAATATATTTTCCAGGTGATATGAAAGTTGCCCTTCACTGAATTGCCTGTTTGCTTCATCTCTTCTGTTTTCCTTTTCTTCTTAAAGGACTTTACCAATAGGATTTAACTTTTCTTTCTTTCTTTCATACTATTCGCCATTTCCTGCATTAGCGAAGTAGCGTTAAGAACAGAGGACTGGGCCTTTTAGGGAATATCCTCACCTGGCCCCCTTCTCTGTTCCTTCTTTTGAAAAAAAAAAAAAATACATGCCTACAAATAAATTACCGTGTTTCCTTTAGTGAATGAGCTGTGGATCATCAAAAGTAATCTAAGCCTGAATTTTTTGAATCGTAGCTGCCTCTCATGGGGGTTATAAATGCTAACCATTTAAGGAACTCTCCTCTATGATTCTTCCTTTTGACTCCTTAGTATGCCAATAATTATACTTTTACAAAGTATTGCATCCATGGAACCCATTAATGAATGCCCTCTTCCCTTACTTGTACAAAATGCATGTAGAAGCTGTTTGTTATCTGAATTACTCAGCTGCTACCATGTTTGCAGGCGGCTGACCAAGACTCATTGCACAAAACCACTGTCCTCCTCTAAGTGGGATAAACACATCATCTCTTTTACACTGTTTCTCTCTGTAAGCATTCAGTGTACCTATGTAATACTGTACTATGACTACTTGCACATAATTATGTTGAAAAATTTAACTTGACAGAAAATACTGTTATAAATCTGAAATGATTATATAGATAAGGGTGAATGAGCAACACTGGCTGCCACCTGGTTTATCTTTGGCATGGGTTCAGGGGTCCATGCCGGGTTTGCTACAGTTTTAATACAGCTTTATAAATACACTCCCATGTAAAAAAATAAATTTCACTTATGCAGCACTGTATTACTATTTTTCTTATATATAAACACTTAAATTTGAAACTTACACCATTATTGGACATATAACTTTGAACTACAATTCTGCATTTGTGCTCTTTAACGACATGAAAATATATAGTACAATATGCTTCTCATAAATATATAATGTATTCCTATGTAACCTTAAGAAAATAGTATCTGTTTTGTTCATACAAAAGTCAGTTCACTAAATTATCCTCTTCCTTGTGTAATTTATAATTTGGGATTTCTGGGATCATTATAGCATTAACTTTACATTAATGTTGTATTAGTGTACATGCCTGGACTTTTTATTAGAAAATTATTGCAAAAGATAATCACAACAATAGTATAATTATAAGAATTAGGCATTTAAGTTCAGAAAACTTGCTCTTCCTGCATTAGGAAACAAGTATAGAATATGAGAGTGCAATACCCAAAATATGGGCTCATATGAGCCCATCTGGCATGTTCCCTTCTTCCATCCAACACTAAGCCTCAATACTACCAATGACACATGGTAATATCTTGGGGATCTCCCTAGCAATGGTCTTAGTTATCTTATTCTGTCACATGATAAAAACAGAGAAAGAGCAAGTATCAAGTAGGAAAGGAAACAGATGATAATTCACACAATTTTGTTACTACACCCTTAGAGGTGAAACTAAAGGTGGAGGCATTGCCCAATTCAAATAGGGCAATAGAAGTGCTAGTTTTCCTTTTTAAATACAGACACACTTAAGGTGTGCTGGGTTTTTTAGTTTTTAGACAATTTTGGAGCCTCGTTGCCTTGGGAAACACTGCACTGAAGGTGCCCTCTGCTAGTGAGGTGCAAAAGGCTAAGAAATGGCTCTGGAGTCTACCAGTTATGTTGAGGAGTAACAGAGATAAGGCATTGAGGGTATTGACGCTAAATGTAGATGGGATGACTGGTGAGAGTAAAAGGAGAGAGCTTGTGGAGAAGTTTAAAAGTTATAGCTTGGATGTGCCAGGGATTGGGGAAACCCATATCCTTAGGCAGGGTGTGTGGATTGAAAATCGAAATGAATGCAAGTCATGGGAAGGCCTTGGTAGGAGGAGTGGTATGAACAGGAATGAATGAAAATTAACAGGAAAGATGGATATGCAATTCTGCATTCATCCACATCTTTCAAGTCTGCTACCTCTTCCTCTCACTCAATCTACATCTCATCTTAACACAGCTTCCTCAATACTCAGACTTGGACAGGATATCTCATTGGGGTAGACAAAGACTTGTTCAGTTTAATGCCTCCAAGGCCCAATTTCTACCTATCTCTCTATCAAAAACTCCACACAACTCTCATCTCTCATCTAATGGTTCTGTAATTCCACCTCTTGACTCAATGAACGTACTTGGTATTACTGTAACACCTCCACTCTTTCTTGGAAACCCCACATTACAGGAATAGCAAAGTCTGCCTCTTAAGAAACTGGGTTTCCTGTTTAGATGTTGAAATCTTTTCTGAACAATTGCTCCATTTGTACAAGGGACTGATTCGTCCTTCTTTGGAGTACTGCTCTCGTGTTTGGGAAGGTTCTAGCTCTATATGCTTATGTGACAGAGTTGAGTCAAATGCAATCCAACTCCCAAACTTGAGCCCCTTACCCTAAGCCACAATGTTGGGTTCACTTTCCCACTTCTTGAGGTATTACTTTGATTTTTGCTCATAAAAGCTGATGCCTGTGTGCCCCTACCACCAGCTAGACCATGCAATACTCGGCAAGCTACTGCGTCACATGATTATTGTGTGGCAATCAGCAACTCAAGGGTGGGCCATTTTGACAACTGATTCTTTCCCTACACACCAGCTTTATAACTCTCTAACTTTTCATGTTTTTCCCAATAACTATGACTTGCCACACTTTTCAAAAGACAGATCTTTCACTTCCTCCAAAATCCATGAATACTTTCCCTTGCCTTTTCTTTTTCCATTTCATAATTCTGTCTACATTTCATTTAAGGCCCAGAATTGATGTGGACCTCTGTCTGTTACTGGAACCTTCAACATATAAAAAGAAAAACAATGGGAAGATTGTAAGAATGAAGTATAAATGGGTATGTATATATGCACTTGTGAATATGAAGAAAATGCATAATAAGGATGAAATGTGTTTCAGGAGAAATCTGAATGACTGTATAAACAGTTTTGAGAATGAGAACATTATGGTTGTAATGGGTGATATGAATGAAAGAGTGGGATTGTTTATAAATGAGGAGCGCTAGGAGTACATGACAACTGAAGCAATCTTGTGGATGTTTGTATTGAGAGGGGTTTATCCTTGCACACATCTTTTTTCAGCACGAGGTGATCCACAGATATACATGAATGAGGAATGCTGATGGGGAGGAGCAAAAGGCTTTGACTGACTATGTGGCAGTGGATGAAATATGGAGAAAGGCTGTGCTTGATGCTAGAGTCATGAGAGGATTCTTAGGAGACTGTGACCATTTTGCAGATCTTGTGTGGATGAAGATGAGGAAGAGGTGGAGGTATGGTGTAAGGAAGAATGGACAGGTACAAGTGTTGGCAAGTGAGAAGATGAATCAGGAAAAATGCAGTATGAAAGGACGATAACTGAAATCTTAGATGAAATACATGAAATACAGTGAATGTAGGGATGCAGTCATGTGTGAATGAGGAGTTTAAAATGTTTAGAGAAATATCATTAAAAGTTGTAGAATTAGTAGTTGGATACAAGGTCATGAGACTAAGAATAAAAAGAGCAATGCATGGTGGGCAGAAGAGATTAGAAATAAATGCGGAAGAGAATAAAAAGGCATATGTTAGATTGCTTATCAGGAATGTATCAGTGGAAGTTCAGTAAAGGAGGAAAGACTATTAAATATGTAAGTGGAATGTTAAGAAGCTGATGGAGTAAAGCAAAGAAAGAGTAAATGAAAATTATGAAAGAAAGTTATGTGAAAAGTTTTGGAATGATAAGAACTATACCAGAAGGTGAGAAAGGAAAGAGGTAGCTGTAATAGTGGAGATGGTGAAGTGAGAAGTAAGGAAGTGGAGTTGCTGAATCAAAAGGAGGAAGTGAAAGGAAGATGGAAAGAATATTTTGAAGAACTGTTACATGCATGGGTATGGAGGAGAGAAGGAAAAGGATACAAATACAAGAGCCAGTAGCAAAAAGGGTGGTAAAAGAAGGGCAATAATGAGGCTGAAGGTAGGAAAGGCATCTAGAATGGATGGGATTATGGCTGAAACACTGAAGTATGGAGGAGAAAGAGTGATAGAGTGGATACATGTAATATAGATTGGGCAAAAGCTATTATTGTTCCTCTATTTAAAGGACAAGATGCTAAGAATGTACGTAACAATTATAGGGGAATGGGACTGATAAATATACCAGGAAAAGCGTATGCAAGAATGTTAACTGATAGAGTGATGGAAGTGACAATGCAGAATAAGTGAAGAGCAAGGGTGCTTTAGGAAAGGTAGATGTGTGGATCAGATTTTTGTAGTTAAGACAACCATTGAAAAGTAGTTAGCTAAAGGTAAGAAGCTATATGCAGCATTTATGGCTTTGGAAAAAATGTATGGCAGAGTCAAGTGGAATGCTTTATGAGATGTGTTATGGATATAAGGTGTAGGGGACAAATGTTGCATGGTGTGAAAACCTTCTATAGAGGAGCAAATACATGTGTAAGAGTGGATGGAGACTTAAGCAAAAGCTTTGGGATACTTGTAGGTGTGAGGAAGGCTGTGTGATGTCACCACAGCTTTTTAATATGTATATGGGTGAAGTGATACGTGATATAAAAGCAAAAATTGGGAAAAGGGGTACAGAGATGGAGTGTGATGTGACAGTGAGATATGGTGGTTAGTGGCCAGCCTGTGTGTGGATGATACTTTGTTGTTTGCCTAGAGTGAAGAGGAGTTGCAGAAGGTTGTAACTATGTTTTATGATATGTGTACAGGTAGGGGATTGGCTGTAAATGCAAGTAAAAGTAAAGTAATGGTGTTTGAAAGGAAACAGAGTAAAAGTATAGATTTTGCACAACCATATAGAGTGAAAGAAAAAAGTGTACTAAATAGGAAGAAGTGTGAGAATTTAAGTATTTAGGAGCTGTCTTAGGTAACTTTGGTGATATGGAAGGAGATGTAAGGGAGAGACAGCAGTACAGGTTAAAAGAGTCATTGGTTCCTTTATAGAATAATGAAGGGTTGAGGTTAAGTATGGAAGTGAAGAGAGGATTAAAGGACAGCATAGCCCTCTTAACCCTGACCTATGTAGCTGAAACATTAGCATGGAATGAGGCACATAGGTCAAGAATCCAGGCTGTGGAAATGAGTTATTTGAGAAGAGCATGTGGTGTGACTAGATGTAACTAGAGGAATGAAAGGGTGTGTGAGAGGTATGGTATGGCAGGGAATACAAAGGGAATGAATTGTTAAGTGGTAGAATGGGTGAAACATAATACTTTGAGGTGGTTTGGGCATGTGGAAAGAATGCAAGACTGGGTGTTTACAAGAAAAGTGTATGAATAAGAGTACAATTAAAGGGGTTGGTGTGAGAGGAAGACCATTTGTGACATGGGGAAGTAGAGTGAAAGAATACTCGAGAGTGAGAAACGGTGAAAGAATTCATGGAATGGTGTACGATGGGGAGGCATATAAGGGCAGGGATAAGCTATGGCCAACCCCTTGATGGGAGTTACCAGAGGAAATGGACATCAGAAATCAAGACATATATATAGATGATGCAGTTTTTCTTGAATTTCAAAATCCTTTTCCTTCTGTTGCAGAAATTGCCATGTGAGCACAGATTATGAAAGTATGGGCACATGAAGGAGAGGGTATCGCCTTTACTTACTTTCTTGATGTATTTGTGATGATTTTAAATGCTTTGATGTTGGCCTCATTGAGTATCTCTAATTTGATCTCCCAGATCATGAGACAAAGGTATGGGACAGTTTCTAGACACCTTTGTATCTTCTGTCTTCCACCTGTTGTAAATTATAAGCAATGATGTTCGCAACTGGTCATGATGACAGCTCTGTACTGTCTTTATAAGCACTGTTATGCTCCATGTACATAATGGTTTGTCAAAGTACATAAAAATGAGAAGTCCTCTACATATTTTGCCTGCACAAGGTTACACCACTATTGAAGTAAAAAGTCTCCTTTGGCACAGTCTCATTAAAGAACTTCAAAGGAGTCTGTCAATACCCTGCTACTGTAAGTAGCACAACCTTGGGCTGCAGAAGCCTTTGGAAAGGAGGTCCATGGTAACATGAGAAACCTTTCTCAGAAAGTGGTTATGGCACAATTATAAATAAATGGTCTCCAGTATACTGGTGAATTTCATCCAAATAAACTTATGTATATTGACTGGACATCATTATCGGAGAACATTTTCTGCTTTCTAGCCTGGAATGGTGATATCTTTGTTTTATTTCTGTCAGAGAACTTAGAATTACAACATCTTCCAACATGTCGGAGTACTTATTAGTGGAACATAGAGGAGATTCTTTCAGCACTTAGCATAGATCTCTACTACATAGTAACCTAATAGCAGAACAATGAACTTTACAGAAGTGATTGCCCAAGAGGATGGAGTATAAATTATCAGACTTGAAGGAATGGATACTGTTTTGAGGGACAATGATGGGTGAGAGACATCTGCCTAAGGCCTTTAAGTGAAAAATTATTTTGTATTTCCAATGATGGAGTGGTTTAGGTCTAGGGCAAAAACCTGTCAGACATTCGTAACTGGAAGTCATTTATGGTAGTGTCGAGCTTGAAGGCCTGATTCACTTTGTGTGGTAAAGCATTTTGATATTCCCTCTAGAGGACAGTTTGTTGATATTGTGAAGAAACTTTAACAACGAAGAGCCCAAGATTCTGCCCTTAGACCCATCAGGTAAAACATGTGGGCAGAATTGGGAACCAGGGTTGGCTTCTTTACAATATCATGGTCATTGAAGTCTAACAATGATCCAGTTTCTGAGTAAATTTTTATCAGTCTGATTCTGTTGGTTCCAATCTTTCTCTACACAGGCTCTTCCACATACCAGGCCATCTGCCATTGGTGAGATGTGCTCAGTACTGGTGACGTGTACACCAGGAGAGGAGTACTGGTGAGATGTGCTCAGTACTGGTGATGTGGTGACGCGTACACCAGGAGAGGAGTACTGGTGAGATGTGCTCAGTACTGGTGACGTGGTGATGTGTGCACCAGGAGAGGAGTCCTGGTGAGATATGCACAGTAGTTGAGATGTACACCACAAGAGGAGTAGTGGTGAGATGTGAACAGTACTGGTGCGATGTACACAAGAGGAGTACAGGTAAGATGTGAAGACTACAGGTGAAATGTCCACTACAAGAGGAGTACAGGTGAGATCTGAATAGTACTGGTGAGATGTACACCATGAGAGAAGTACAGGTGAGATGTGAATAGTACTGGTGATATGTACACTATGGAAGGAGTACAGGTGAGATGTACGTTCTACTGGTGAGGTTTCCACTAAAAGTGGAGTACTGATCCTGGTGGGAAATAGGTCTAACTGAAGCATTCCAGTTGTGGCATCCCAAGAATGGATTATTATTGAAGATACCGGAACTGTTCACTTGTATAGACATGAAAATTTTACATGAATCATCTACTGTTGTGTAAATTGAAAGTAAGGTTGGGAAGAGTAGTTGTGTATGGCAAGTTACGTGATGCACTAATCTCTTATAGATGCAGGCGATGTAAGGGTCATGACAGATGTTTGTCGAATATACACAATGAAACTGAGTAAATGCAAAGTCAAAAAGATGGGAATGCATAAAAGAAAGCCCCAGAACAATTATTAACTAACATGATATAATGCACAGGAATCTGTATGTGAGAGAGATGTGGAAAAGTCAACACTGAGACAGAGTCCTATTTTGCTGGATGGCAAAATTTAGAAATGCATTTAAGTACATGAATAAGAAAATGGTGGGTACATCATAGACAATGTGTAAATTATAAAAATCTAAAACTAGAATATCTTTCTCAAGTACATTCACTGCACTTATAAAATCTCAGAGATCTGATTGATAAGGTCCATAATTAAAGATGGTAAAGGAATTAAAAGAGCTGAACTACAATGAGTGGCTACGGACCACAAATTTGCCCACTATAGAAGAGAAATGAGCAAGGGAGTGTTTCTAAATCAGTCTGATGAGGTTAATAAAAATAATTCTTTATGAGAAAGCAACCAGAAGTCATAACAGGAAGCTTGTTAAGAAAGGATACGAAAAAGTACATTTTTAGTATCAGGGTAATGGATGACTGAAATAAATATTGTAAATGCTGGTAGTATACAAAAAGTAAAAAAGCAGTTTGATGGTAGAGAAAAATCAAGGAATAGGGCTCCATGAGTGTAGAACCGCTTTCCTGTACTGTATAAATGGGTGATTACGGAAAAAAAAGACCAACCAATGCGTGTATAATGTTAACGTAAGTGAGACAGACTGAGACCCTATTCCCATCTAACTGGACAGGAATAACCAAAGTGGTATACCAGGGAGAGTCCTATAGTATTACCACATGGCATGCACATTGTACAAGACTATCAATGGATAGTAAGATGATTTAACTTGCCTGTCCTCATCTGACTGCAGGAGCTGAGAAGGTGATGAATGCTAAGAAAGATAATTTAAAATCAAATCCTAATCTTTGTTACAATTGGTGCTTGCTGACAGTTATTTACTTTTGAGTTTTTGCATTACATACTTCCTCAGTTTTCATAACAATTTTACTCCTTTCAAGCAGTAAAACTGAGGTAATTACATATTTTGGGCTGCAACATGTGGTTTTAATGAACTGTAAACTAGAAACCCAGCACATCTAGTTAACACATACTTATGAATTTCTAACCATTAAAATAATTAGGTACCCTAACCTTTCACCTTTTCACATAATAGTCTACTTCTAGTGTTACATAATTGATGCAACATTATATTTTCACAATATTCTACATCTAGTGTTACATAATTGATGCAACATATTTTCAACTGACTTTATATTCTGAACTTTTAACATCTGGCATAGCTTCAGTAAAATGCAGTTACATTTAATATGCTAACTCAAGCTGATAAAATAAATACCAAGGATGAAAGAAAGTAACAATTTTACACACTAAATGAGATAAAATTCAAAATTCAGTTTTCACAACTACAATTTTCTCTCACAAAGAAAAAAAATCACAGAATTTCAATCACAGTTCCACTCTACATTATCCTGTCTTAATACTAAGCCCAGTGTCAAGCCCTAACATCTGCTTAGTAAGTTCATAAGTTGAGAATGACACTGCTACCATTGGGATTGCACGCATATAATTTATGCTCATTCCTCGATACAAACCCCGGCTGATACCATTCTCCTTGTAGATGAGACGTAATGTATCCACCATACCCATTCTAATGGAGAAAAGTGGTAAAATTCATTAATATCTAAAAAAAAAAAAAAAAAAAAAAAAAGCTTCAGAAACAAATATTTTGTAAGGAGTGAATTATGTTATATATATATAAGGCTGGTTTGGTCAGACTGCTCCAAAGCTGTTTACATGGAAAGACCAATCTTGTAAATGAAAAAAATGCTATCTTTATGTCCAAAGCCTGATTGCCAGCACTCCACTTCAAGGCTTAGCAAATAAATAGAAATGGCAGTCATTTTGCAACTTAAAACATGGCCCCATAACAAGCTTATTCCTGACTTTTATAAGCTCTCTATTTCTGACATATCTTAAGCTGAAAAGAAACATTAAAAGTGGGACAGGTGCATTTGACAATGTTCAATTCTATAGTTTACATTTGTTAACAGAAAAACAGATTTTGAGAATGGAGAAATATCTATGGCATGTGATGAACTGGAAAAACCACTTTCTTAACTTCTCACTGAGCAGTACCACTGGAAAATTCCAGATGAGTAACTTAAAAAGAATAGTTAGTTCAACTACCTATCAACTAGATTAAGGTTTCACAAATATGTAAAGTAACATTATTCACTCAAGCATAATATGATATAAACAAGACCTTAATCAAACTGAGATGCAGAAGCAAATCCATAAAACAGTGGGGCAGATGAAATGTTTAACTTGGTTGTCTTAGCCCAAACTATACTGGAGGACCAAAAAAAGCTGTTCATTAGTATGGCCTACCTCAGGCCCACTAATGCCAGCCATATCATTTGACATCAATATTGATCTACAAAGAAATGACTTACAAAAGGAGCTGAATGGTAATTTTCAGAGTGTATTCTCAGCTGAACATGGATTATTGCTAATACTATGAACATGGAATGGATAATTAATGGTCATAATTGTCAGAACATCCTTTCTTACTATAATATTTCCCATTACAATTATAATGAATGATGATAATAATTATAATAATAATTACAACAATAATATTAGTAGTAATAATATTCACAAATGTTTACTAAATTAACGGATGGAAATTGCCAAAAACACTTTACAGGTATAAAGACAATACAAACAGTGGGAGGGATGACAAAAATGGGAGTTTTACAGGCTTTACACAGACAGAAGTTTACTGATTCTTTACGATTTTCATAAAGGAATGGTCCACACAAACTCAGATGGTCTTAAGAAAAAATAAAATACTTTGGTATTTCCTATGAATAATTCATCCACTTAAACTATGCCTCTCATACCTGAACATCCACTCTTTCAGAAGCAAACATAAAACTGTATGCAACACAAAACAGATGACATGGAACAAATCACTTGTTGCTTAGCAACCAACTACAATCATCCAACATTTACAAAAGAAAAAACATTATTCCTGCCTCACATGCTCGGCACTCATTTCTTTCCAACTGCCATACACCCCTCAGCCGAGCCATTTCAGAAATGACCAACAAACTTCAAGCAAGCAGAAATAAAATGTTTGTCCCTGCCTCCACTCTAGCCACCTATACTCATAGATACCTCCTTTCCAATAAATACATTACGGTGTAATGACTCGAGACCACTAAACAACTGCCCTCATACTCATTCTTAAGCACCAGTCTGCCAGACATACACCCATACACTCCCCCAGACATGTACTCTTTCTTAAGCACCAGTCCACTGACAAACACCCATCTGTTCATACATCTGGGATTGCTCATCCACCACCTCTCTGCTCACACATCTGGGGTGGCTCATCCACCACCTCTATGCTCACACATCTGGGTGGCTCATCCTCCATCTCTCCACTCATACATCTGGGATGGCTCATCCTCTACCTCTCTGCTCACACATTTGAGATGGCTCATCCTCCACCTCTGCTCACACATTTGGGATGGCCCATACTCCACCTCTCTTCTCACACATATGGGATAACTCATACTCCACTACTCAACTATCTGGGATGGCACAACCTGTTGCTGTATATGAACTAGAATGGAATGAAAAGGCTTCCATATCATTATTTCTCTTGGCATCACCTTTCTTCAACCTTTCCTTACCATACGATGCCATTTTGGCACTCTCTCTCTTCTAAAGGTAGTAATTATTTTGACCTTTATTCTTGTGAGGTGTCAGCATGTGTCGTCACTCTCAAAGTTTGAGGTAGCATTAAGAAAAGAGGACTGAGCCATTGAGGGAATATCCTCACCTGGCCCCCTATTTCCAGCCCCCATTCCCTCCCCTTTTAGTCACATTCTACGACATGCAGGGAATACATGGGAAGTATATTATGTTATATGGTTGCAAGGCATGAGCTATAGATAGGATTGTACAGAGGAGGGTGAATGTGTTGGAAATTAAATGTTTCAGGACAATATGTAGTGTGAAGTGGTTTCATCGAGTAAGTAATGAAAGGGTGAGAAAGCTTTGGGTACATTCAAGGAGCAGAAAGCTTTGAGTACAGTTCAAGTAGCAAAAACCTTTGGATACAGTTCAAGTAGTAGATAGCTTTGGGTACAGTTGAAGAAGGAGAAAGCTTTGGATACAGTTCAATCAGCAATAAGTTTTGGATAAATATGGTGTGGAAATGACATCATATTTTGTGTAGATTAATGGGTACTTTAAGAGTCTGTTAATAAGAATTTAACACTGATTATGTCATTACCAGAAGTGATGAGTCCAGAAGGAACTATGATAAATGAAAAATTATGAATTCAAAAGTTAGTAGTAATGAAAGCTATGATACAGCTAACAATGAGGTGGTAAAAGATAAAGAATGACAGGTAAAAACCTTCATTATCACCTCAGTAAAATCAATGATGACCATATAGAACTGTGAAACCTCCAGATAGACTTAGTCTTTAAGTTGCTAAATTGTATTAATTCAATCCTATATGGAGTCATTAAGGAACTGCATTATTTCTTCATGCCATGTATTAATGTGTATATTAAGAAGGAAACTATGTATATTGTTATTGTTTTATGCAGAGCCACATACTTTTATGTGAAAGAATTGGATATCTTAGTTTGTCATTTGCGGATTCCATCTTCAAGAGAGGTGAATAATGTTTGAGTAGCCATGTTTGTTACACATGTTTACTACATACATACCTTTTGCTCATAAAAATACAGCAGACATGCAAGAAGAAAACTAAGAAAGATATGACAGGAAGAACTCTTTAATACCAGAGACCAAATACTAACTAAACACATGCAACTTACTGTCTGTATAAGTCAGGATCCAGTGCATGAAAAAATGAAAAACATTGTCATACAACATGAAGAGAAAGATTAAAATAACTAGATATTATAGTAAATACCTGATAAACTTATAATAATTACCTTGCTGACTAACATGAATAATAAGTATTACTCTGTCAATATCAACACAACCTAAAAGTTTGTAAACTCATAATTATATGATTTTCTTCAAACTAATTTCCATTATGTGTAATGAATATCAAACAAAGAATAATAGGTTCTGTTTTGTTCATGAAAGGGGCTGTGCCCATTGATTTTCATTTATCTTTTTCTTTACTATTGAAAAAGGAAAGTATTTAATTAAGATTCACAAACAGAGGTGGTTACATGGGTAGTGACAAGTCACCTAGTGTGGATGGTTACCTGGCTGGTGACAAGTCACCTAGTGTGGATGGTTACCTGGCTGGTGACAAGTCACCTAGTGTGGATGGTTACCTGGCTGGTGACAAGTCACCTAGTGTGGATGGTTACACAGCTGTACAAAGATCTAATGCCATATGTTGTACAGAGTGAGAGGCAGCTTGGCAACTCAAGCCGGGTCATAATACATGACTGGCAACCCTTATGGTACACTGTGAAAACTATTGCCTAACTTAAGACCAAGACCGATAAGGTCAAATGTTAGGGTTATCATCATCATCATCATCATCATACCAGAGATAAGAGCCGAGTGGACGCATGTATGTAAACAAACCATACTGCTTAAAAGACCTGTCCTTAAAAATTTTGAATTAGGACATATTAGACTGGAAGACTGTGGTGTTTCTGGACAAAAACTCTCATCTTTAGAATAGTTTGCACCTGATTAAGCTTTTTATGCATTTCCATGGTTATGAGGGTACTTACTGTTAATTAAGTGTTGTTCTCAGCAAAGTTGACCCCATCCCCCTAACATACACAGACCAGTGTAGTAGCACATCGCCACAAATAACCCCAGGATGATGATAACACTGAGGTAGTAGCACATCACCACACATAACCCCAGGATGATGATAACACTGAGGTAGTAGCAAACCACCACTGTACATGGATGCCGGACTGAGTGATAAGTAGTGCACGAGGCTACTTGTGAAGGCTACACGCTACTTAAATTTCTAATCCACTACTTGCTATTATTTGGGCTGCTTCATACTATATTTGGGCTAGTATGAACATGATTAGGCTACTTCCATAACAATACTTTTAGTCATAATAATAATAATAGTAATGATAATAATTTCATTGTACTTTAATAAATTTAATTGCTGTTTTCTGCATCAGCGAGATAGCACCAGGAAACAGACAAAGAATGGCCCATCCACTCATATACACACATTTATTTTTCTTTACACATATTTGCAATTTCCCTCACCAGCGAGGCAGTGTTAAGAACAGGGGACTGAGCCTTAGAGGAAATATATTCACTTGGCCCCCTTTTCTGTTCCTTCTTTTGGAAAATTGAAAACAAGAGGGGAGGATTTCTAGCCCCCCACTCCCTCTCCTTTTAGTTGCCTTCTATGACATGCAGGGAATAAATAGGGAGTATTCTTTCTCCCCTATTCCCAGGGATAAATACATTTTTTTTTCATGCATATTTGCCATTTCCTGCACAAGTGAGGTAGCATTAAGAACAGAGGACTGAGCCTTAGAGGGAATGTCCTCACTTGGCCCCTTCTCTGTTCCTTCTTTTGGAACATTAAAAACAAGATGGGTGGATTTCCAGCCCCCTGCTCCCTCTCCTTTTAGTCACCTTTTATGACACAGGGAATACATGGGAAGTATTCTTTCTCCCCTATCCGCTGCCGAAAACCGACATTCATTGGGAACCAATCACTTTCCTCTCTTCCTACTCATACACATGCCTTACATCCTTGAAAATAGCAGTGAAAAGTTTTTATCAAGGATGTAAGGCATGAGTATGAGTAAGAAGAGAGGAAAGCAATTGGTTCCCAGTGAATGCTGGTTTGCAGCAGGAGTGCATGATGTCTCTATGGTTGTTTAATTTGTTTATGGATCTCCATAAAGGTGAAGGAAGGTGAACGCAAGAGTTTTGGAGAGAGGGGCAAGTATGCAGTCTGTTGTGGATGAGAAGGCTTGGGAAATGAGTCAGTTGTTGTTCACTGATGATACAGCGCTAGTGGCTAATTCGGGTGAGAAACTGCAGAAACTGGTGACTGAGTGTGGTAAAGTGTGTGAAAGAAGAAAGCTGAGAGTAAATGTGAATAAGAGCAAGGTAATTAGGTTCAGTAGGGCTGAGGGACAAGTCAATTGGGAGGTAAGTTTGAATGGAGAAAAAACTGGAGGAAGTGAAGTGTTTTAGATATCTGGGAGTGGATTTGGCAGCAAATGGAACCATGGAAGTAGAAGTGAGTTACAGAGTGGGGGAGGGAACGGAAGTTCTGAGAACATTGACGAATGTGTGGAAGGCGAGAATGTTACCTCGGAGAGCAAAAATGGGTAAGTTTGAAGGAATAGTGGTTCCAACAATGTTACATGGTTGCGAGGCGTGGACTATAGATAGGGTTGTTCGGAGGAGGGTACATGAGTTGGAAATGAAATGTTTGAGGACAATATGTGGTGTGAGGTGGTTTGATCAAGTAAGTAATGAAAGGTTAAGAGAGATATGTGGTAATAAAAAGAGTGTGGTTGAGAGAGCAGAAGAGGGTGTTTTGAAATGGTTTGGGCACATGGAGAGAATGAGTGAGGAAAGATTGACAAAGAGGATATATGTGTCAAAGGTGGAGGGAACGAGGAGAAGTGGGAGAACAAATTTGAGGTGGAGAGATGGAGTGAAAAAGATTTTCAGTGATCGGGGCCTGAACATACAGGAGGGTGAAAGGCGTGCAAGGAATAGAAAGAATTGGAATGATTTGGTATACTGGGGTCGACGTGCTGTCAATGGATTGAACCAGGGCATGTGAAGCGTCTGGGGTAAACCATGGAAAGTTTTGTGGGGCCTGGATGTGGGAAGGGAGATGTGGTTTCGGTGTATTACACATGAAAGCTAGAGACTGAGTATGAATGAATGTGGCCTTTGTTGTCTTTTCCTAGGGCTACCTTGTGCACGTACAGGGGGGAAGGGTGTGCCATTTCATGTGTGGCACAGTGGCAACGGGAATAAATGAAGGCAGCAAGTATGAATATGTACATGTGCATATATGTATATGTCTGTGTATGTATATATATATGTACATGTTGAAATGTATAGGTATGTATATGTGCATATGTGGGCATGTATGTATATACATGTGTATGTGGGTGGATTGGGCCATTCTTTCATCTGTTTCCTTGCGCTACCTTGCTAACGTGGGAGACAGCGACAAAGTATAATAAAATAATAATAATAAAATATATATAGTTGTCATTCCAATTCACTCTATTCTTGCATGCCTTTCACCCTCCTTTATGTTCAGGCCCCAAATGCTCAAAATCTTTTCACTCCATCCTCCCACCTTCAATTTGGTCTCCCACTTCTCCTCGTTCCCCCCAGCTCTGACACATATTTCCTCTTTGTCAATCTTTCCTGACACATATCTCCTCTTTGTCAATCTTTCCTCTCATCCTCTCGATGTGACCAAAAATGGGTGTGTTTGAAGGAATAGTGGTTCCAACAATGTTATATGGTTGCGAGGCATGGGCTATGGATAGAGTTGTGAGGAGGAGGGTGGATGTGCTGGAAATGAGATGTTTGAGGACAATATGTGGTGTGAGGTGGTTTGATCGAGTAAGTAATAATAGGGTAAGAGAGATGTGTGGCAATAAAAAGAGTGTGGTTGAGAGAGGGTGTTTTGAAATGGTTTGGCCGAGAATGAGTGAGGAAAGATTGACCAAGAGGATATATGTGTCAGAGGTGGAGGGAATGAGGAGAAGTGGGAGACCAAATTGGAGGTGGAAAGATGGAGTGAAAAAGATTTTGAGTGATCGGGGCCTGAACATGCAGGAGAGTGAAAGGCGAGCAAGGAATATAGTGAATTGGAACGATGTGGTATACCGGGGTCGACGTGCTGTCAATGGATTGAACCAGGGCATGTGAAGCGTCTGGGGTAAACCATGTAAAGTTCTGTGGGGCTTGGATGTGGAAAGAGAGCTGTGGTTTCAGTGCATTATTAAATGACAGCATGAGACTAACTGTGAACGAAAGTGACCTTTGTTGTCTTTTCCTAGCGTTACCTCACGCACAATTGGTTGGAGGGCGTTATTATTTCATGTGTGGCAGGGTGGCGATGGGAATGAATATAGGCAGACAGTATGAATTATGTACATGTGTATATACGTATATGTCTGTGTGTGTATATATATATATATACATTGAGATGTATAGGTATGTATATTTGCATGTGTGGACGGGTATGTACGTACATGTGTATGTAGGTGGGTTGGACCATTCTTTCGTCTGTTTCCTTGTGCTGCCTCGCTAACGCGGGAGACAGCGACAGAGCAAAATAAATAAATGTAATATATCCCTGGGGATAGGGGAGAAACAATACTTCCCATGCATTCCTCACGTGTCGTAGAAGGTGACTAAAGGGGACGAGAGCAGGGGGCCAGAAACCCTCCCCTCCTTGTACTTTAACTTTCTAAAAGGGGAAACAGAAGAAGGTGTCACGCGGGGAGTGCTCATCCTCCTCGAAGGCTTAGATTGGGGTGTCTAAATGTGTGTGGATGTAACCAAAATGAGAAAAAAGGAGAGATAGGTAATATGTTTGAGGAAAGGAACCTGGATGTTTTGGCTCTGAGTGAAATGAAGCTCAAGGGTAAAGGGGAAGAGTGGTTTAGGAATGTCTTGGGATTACATAAAGTCAGGGGTTAGTGAGAGGACAAGAGCAAGGGAAGGAGTAGCACTACTCCTGAAACAGGAGTTGTGGGAGTATGTGATAGAGTGTAAGAAAGTAAATTCTAGATTGATATGGGTAAAACTGAAAGTTGATGGAGAGAGATGGGTGATTATTGGTGCATATGCACCTGGGCATGAGAAGAAAGATCATGAGAGGCAAGTGTTTTGCGAGCAGCTGAATGAGTGTGTTAGTGGTTTTGATGCACAAGACCGGGTTATAGTGATGGGTGATTTGAATGCAAAGGTGAGTAATGTGGCAGTTGAGGGAATAATTGGTATACATGGGGTGTTCAGTGTTGTAAATGGAAATGGTTAAGAGCTTGTAGATTTATGTGCTGAAAAAGGACTGGTGATTGGGAATAACTGGTTTAAAAAGCGAGATATACATAAGTATACGTATGTAAGTAGGAGAGATGGCCAGAGAGCGTTATTGGATTATGTGTTAATTGATAGGCGCGCAAAAGAGAGACTTTTGGATGTTAATGTGCTGAGAGGTGCAACTGGAGGAGTGTCTGATCATTATCTTGTGGAGGCAAAGGGGTTTTCAGAAAAGAAGAGAGAATGTTGAGGTGAAGAGAGTGGTGAGAGTAAGTGAGCTTGGGAAGAAGACTTGTGTGAGGAAGTACCAGGAGAGACTGAGTACAGAATGGAAAAAGGTGAGAACAAAGGAGGTAAGGGGAGAGGGGGAGGAATGGGATGTATTTAGGGAAGCAGTGATGGCTTGCGCAAAAGATGCTTGTGGCATGAGAAGCGTAGGAGGTGGGTTGATTAGAAAGGGTAGTGAGTGGTGGGATGAAGAAATAAGTTTATTAGTGAAAGAGAAGAGAGAGGCATTTGGACGATTCTTGCAGGGAAAAAATGCAAATGAGTGGGAGATGTATAAAAGAAAGAGGCAGCAGGTCAAGAGAAAGGTGCAAGAGGTGAAAAAGAGGGCAAATGAGACTTGGGGTGAGAGAGTATCATTAAATTTTAGGGAGAATAAAAAGAAGTTTTGGAAGGAGGTAAATAAAGTGTGTAAGACAAGGGAGCAAATGGGAACTTCAGTGAAGGGGGCTAATGGGGAGGTGATAACAAGTAGTGGTAATGTTAGAAGGAGATGGAGTGAGTATTTTGAAGGTCTGTTGAATGCGTTTGATGATAGAGTGGCTGATATAGGGTGTTTTGGTCGAGGTTGTGTGCAAAGTGAGAGGGTTAGGGAAAATGATTTGGTAAACAGAAAAGAGGTAGTAAAAGCTTTGCGGAAGATGAAAGCCGGCAAGGCAGCGGGTTTGGATGGTATTGCAGTGGAATTTATTAAAAAAGGGGGTGACTGTATTGTTGACTGGTTGGTAAGGTTATTAATGTATGTATGACTCATGGTGAGGTGCCTGAGGATTGGCGGAATGCTTGCATAGTGCCATTGTACAAAGGCAAAGGGGATAAGAGTGAGTGCTCAAATTACAGAGGAGGTATATAAGTTTGTTGAGTATTCCTGGTAAATTATATGGGAGGGTATTGATTGAGAGGGTGAAGGCATGTACAGAGCATCAGATTGGGGAAGAGCAGTGTGGTTTCAGAAATGGTAGAGGATGTGTGGATCAGGTGTTTGCTTTGAAGAATGTATGTGAGAAATACTTAGAAAAGCAAATGGATTTGTATGCAGCATTTATGAATCTGGTGAAAGCATATGATACAATTGATAGAGATGCTCTGTGGAAAGTATTAAGCATATATGGTGTGGGAGGCAAGTTGTTAGAAGCAGTGAAAAGTTTTTATTGAGGATGTAAGGCATGTGTACGTGTAGGAAGAGAGGCAAGTGATTGGTTCTCAGTGAGTGTAGGTTTGTGGCAGGGGTGTGTGATGTCTCCATGGTTGTTTAATTTGTTTATGGATGGGGTTATTAGGGAGATGAATGCAAGAGTTTTGGAAAGAGGGGCTTTTGGAAAGAGGGGCAAGAATGCAGTCTGTTGTGGATGAGAGATCTTGGGAAGTGAGTCAGTTGTTGTTCGCTGATGATACAGCGCTGGTGGCTGATTCGTGTGAGAAACTGCAGAAGCTGGTGACTGAGTTTGTTAAAGAGTGTGAAAGAAGAAAGCTGAGAGTAAATGTGAATAAGAGCAAGGTTATTAGGTACAGTAGGGTTGAGGGACAAGTCAGTTGGGAGGTAAGTTTGAATGGAGAAAAACTGGAGGAAGTGAAGTGTTTTAGATATCTCGTAGTGGATTTGGCAGCGGATGGAACCATGGAAGCGAAAGTGAATCATAGGGTGGGGGAGGGCGTGAAAGTTCTGGGAGCATTGGAGAATGTGTGGAAATCGAGAACATTATCTCGGAAAGCAAAAATGGGTATGTTTGAAGTTGTAGTGGTTCCAACAATGTTATATGGTTGCGAGGCGTGGGCTATGGATAGAGTTGTGCGGAGGAGGGTAGATGTGCTGGAAATGAGATGTCTGAGGACAAAATGTGGGGTGAGGTGGTTTGATCGAGTAAGTAATAATAGGGTAAGAGAGATGTGTGGTAACAAAAAGAGTGTGGTTGAGAGAGCAGATGAGGGTGTTACGAAATGGTTTGGTCACATGGAGAGAACGAGTGAGGAAAGATTGACCAAGAGGATATATGTGTCGGAGGTGGAGGGAATGAGGAGAAGTGGGAGACCAAATTGGAGGTGGAAAGATGGAGTGAAAAAGATTTTGTGTGATCGGGGCCTGAACATGCAGGAGGGTGAAAGGCGTGCAAGGAATAGAGTGAATTGGATCGATGTGGTATACCAGGGTTGACGTGCTGTCAGTGGATTGAATCAGGGCATGTGAAGCGTCTGGGGTAAACCATGGAAAGTTGTGTGAGGCCTGGATGTGGAAAGGTAGCTGTGGTTTCGGGCATTACTGCATGACAGCTAGAGACTGAGTGTGAACGAATGTGGTGTTTGTTGTCTTTTCCTAGCGCTACCTCGCACACACGAGGGGGGAGGTGGAGGGTATTCCATGTGTGGCGAGGTGGCGATGGGAATGAATAAAGGCAGACAGTGTGAATTGTGTGCATGTTTATATATGTATCTGTCTGTGTGTGTATATATATGTGTACATTGAGATGTATAGGTATGTATATTTGCATGTGTGGACGTGTATGTATATACATGTGTATGGGGGTGGGTTGGGCCATTTCTTTCGTCTGTTTCCTTGCGCTACCTCGCAAACGCGGGAGACAGCGACAAAGCAAAATTTAAAAATATATTATATTTATTTATATTATACTTTGTCGCTGTCTCCCGCGCTTGCGAGGTAGCGCAAGGAAACAGACGAAAGAAATGGCCCAACCCCCCCCCATACACATGCATATACACACGTCCACACACGCAAATACACATACCTACACAGCTTTCCATGGTTTACCCCAGATGCTTCACATGCCTTGATTCAATCCACTGACAGCACGTCAACCCCGGTATACCACGTCGCTCCAATTCACTCTATTCCTTGCCCTCCTTTCACCCTCCTGCATGTTCAGGCCCCGATCACACAAAATCTTTTTCACTCCATCTTTCCACCTCCAATTTGGTCTCCCTCTTCTCCTCGTTCCCTCCACCTCCGACACATATATCCTCTTGGTCAATCTTTCCTCACTCATTCTCTCCATGTGCCCAAACCACTTCAAAACACCCTCTTCTGCTCTCTCAATCACGCTCTTTTTATTTCCACACATCTCTCTTACCCTTACGTTACTCACTCGATCAAACCACCTCACACCACACATTGTCCTCAAACATCTCATTTCCAGCACATCCATCCTCCTGCGCACAACTCTATCCATAGCCCACGCCTCGCAACCATACAACATTGTTGGAACCACTATTCCTTCAAACATACCCATTTTTGCTTTCCGAGATAATGTTCTCGACTTCCACACATTCTTCAAGGCCCCCAGAATTTTCGCCCCCTCCCCCACCCTATGATCCACTTCCGCTTCCATGGTTCCATCCGCTGCCAGATCCACTCCCAGATATCTAAAACACTTCACTTCCTCCAGTTTTTCTCCATTCAAACTCACCTCCCAATTGACTTGACCCTCAAACCTACTGTACCTAATAACCTTGCTCTTATTCACATTTACTCTTAACTTTCTTCTTCCACACACTTTACCAAACTCAGTCACCAGCTTCTGCAGTTTCTCACATGAATCAGCCACCAGCGCTGTATCATCAGCAAACAACAACTGACTCACTTCCCAAGCTCTCTCATCCCCAACAGACTTCATACTTGCCCCTCTTTCCAAAACTCTTGCATTTACCTCCCTAACAACCCCATCCATAAACAAATTAAACAACCATGGAGACATCACACACCCCTGCCGCAAACCTACATTCACTGAAAACCAATCACCTTCCTCTCTTCCTACACGTACACATGCCTTACATCCTCGATAAAAACTTTTCACTGCTTCTAACAACTTTCCTCCCACACCATATATTCTTAATACCTTCCATATATATATATATATATATATATATATATATATATATATATATATATATATATATATCCCTGGGGATAGGGGATTAAGAATACTTCCCACCTATTCCCTGCGTGTCGTAGAAGGCGACTAAAAGGGGAGGGAGTGGGGGGCTGGAAATCCTCCCCTCTCGTTTTTTTTTTAATTTTCCAAAAGAAGGAACAGAGGGGGCCAGGTGAGGATATTCCGAAAAAGGCCCAGTCCCCTGTTCTTAACGCTATCTCGCTAATGCGGGAAATGGCGAATAGTTTGAAAAAAAAAAAAAATATATATATATATATATATATATATATATATATATATATATATATATTGTTGAATGAGTTAGATGATAGAGTGGCATATAAAGGGTGTTTTTGTCGAGGTGGTGTGCAAAGTGAAAGGGTCGGGGAGAATGGTTTGGTAAACAGAGAAGAGGTAGTGAAAGCTTTGCGAAAGATGAAAGCCAGCAAGGCAGATGGTTTGGATACTATTGCAGTGGAATTTATCAAAAAAGGGGGTGACTGAGTTG
Source organism: Panulirus ornatus (assembly GCF_036320965.1). NCBI lineage: Eukaryota > Metazoa > Arthropoda > Malacostraca > Decapoda > Palinuridae > Panulirus > Panulirus ornatus. Next base: position 27,048,041 of record NC_092286.1, read on the forward strand.
TTGACTGGTTGGTGAGAATATTCAATGTATGTATGGCGGAATGCATGCATAGTGCCAATGTTAAAAGGCAAAGGGGATAAAGGTGAGTGCTCAAATTACAAAGGTATAAGTTTGTTGATTATTTCTGGGAAATTATATGGGAGGGTATTGATTTAGAGGGTGAAGCCATGTACAGAGCATCAGATTGGGGAAGAGCAGTGTGGTTTCAGAAGTGGTAAAGGATGTGTGAATCAGATGTTTGCTTTGAAGAATGTATGTGAGAAATACTTAGGGAAACAAATGGATTTGTATGTAGCATTTATGGATCTGGAGAAGGCATATGATAGAGTTGATAGAGATGCTCTGCGGAAGGTATTGAGTGTATATGGTGAGGGACATAAGTTGATAGAAGCAGTGAAAAGTTTTTATCAAGGATGTAAGGCATGTGTACGAGTAGGAAGATAGGAAAGTGACAGGATCCCAGTGAATGTCGGTTTGTGGCAGGAGTGCGTGATGTCTCTATGGTTGTTTAATTTGTTTATGGATGAGGTTGTTAGGGAGGTGAATGCAAGAGTTTTAGAGAGAGGGGCAAGTCTGTTGTGGATGAGAGAGCTTGGGAAATGATTCAGTTGTTGTTCGCTGATCATACAGCGCTGGTGTACACATAAGACATAATAGTATCCAAACACATAAGACAGGCAGGCAGGAGGAGCATCATTCTAATTACTGTTTCTCAATTATAAAATGGAAGAAATACAAGTAAAAAAAGGGCTGTGTAAATCAAAAGTGAGTTAACATATTTCCTTGGGGGAATGTTGGAGGAAGAGTTTGGGGGTAAATGCACCATCAAAATTTTGTTTCGTATTATAATATAAAAGAAATGTATATAATCATATAGTATGAGTACATAAAATTGCAGATATATTTTGCACATCCTTGATGTAACATTGAAGTTACTGTGTAGATTCCATAGAGAAGTGGAGGAAAATGAGTGTGTATCACAGTAAGAGAAGTCACTACTTATGCTTATAAGGCAGAAACCTAATATTCAGCCATACAAATGTGATACTAATGTGCAACTCACACAAAGATTAGCATTACCATTACCACTCCCATATGACACCCCAAACAGACAGCTGTATATGACTCCTGTCATTTCAGGGTTAGAGAAAAGCTAATCATGCTAATGGAGTTTGAAGGAAAAACTGCTAGGGATGATGAGGAAATCTGCAAGGAGCTAAGTGATACATGCAAAAGTGTCTTTACAATGGAGAACACTAAAGCTCCAACACCAGTAAGACAGGATGAGGAAGAGCTCTTGAAAGGCAATGAAACTGGTAGAAAAGTCAAAGCTAGGCTTTTAAACCCCTTGACCCATACAAAGCTCATGATCCTGACGATGTCTGTACATGTACTGAAGGACTGTGCTCCAGATACACTTGATAAACAACTTGAAATATTGTTCCTTATGTCGCTAGACAAAGAAGTGGAAGAAGGCAAATTTTGTGCCCATTTTTGGGTGCACACTTGATTTCTGGGGCCTCCTCCCATTGGGCAAAAACAGCAAAATAAATCTTTTGTCATTTATGAAAAGGTGCACAGAAAATATAAAATCCAGTATTATTTTCATCTTTTGAATTAACATTTACAAATTCCTAGTTTAGGAAAAACATTATTTTTGAGATTGGCCAATCCTAAGTATATAAATGATTTCACAGCTTTTTTATATTAATATGATTGTGTGTATAAAAACCATTATGCTTTCTCATGAATTAAGATTTAAGCATCCCTAGTCTGAAAAAAAATTCATTTCCCTAATTAGCTATTCTTACTCTTGAAAAAAAATTCATTTCCCTGATTAGCAAATGTTATATATGGGTGGTGCAGGCACATGAAGAGTGTAGCAGTGGGTGCTACAGATATGATGCACAACCACCCACCGTGATCAATATCAAATTGAATTAATAAAGCCTCAGAGAAGCTCTAGTGAATCATCCTTTTTCTCAGGTTGCCAGCCAACAAAGCCTACAGTGCACAAAGAATTCATCAAGAAGCTAGAAAGCACGTTGCTTCGACTAGAACAACAGTTACTACTATGCTTGCCATGATTGAGGACGAGCACTAAAAGAGTTAAGAAAGGTGATTGTGAAACTCTACTTGCTGATAAATTAGTCTTCATAACAACTGTTGTCTGGAAAAACTGGAAAAGATGAGAGAGGAAATGGCTTTCTACTTGCAATTGAGAAACTACCTAATTAAAAGACAAGATAAATTCAGGGAAAGGTCACGCATTTCAAATCCCTTGAACTTCTAGAACGGTACACTGTTTAAGAGATGGATGCAGAAACTGTTTCTGAACTACCAGAAAGTCTTTGAAACCGTACCACCTAAAAGACTGGCTAAGAAACCAGATCTATGAACTGGAAGGTTACCTTCATGGATGAGAGCAAAGGACATAGGTTATAGGAACATTTTTCAAATTGGCTGGGCTTACCAGTGATATGACACAGAGCTCACTCTAGGTTCTCTACTGTACTTAGTGTATGGAAATGACTTGCCTGATGGACTGAACTCTTAATATTCTGAAGTAAGGCAGATCAGGAAAACTCCCAAAGTGGGTCAGATAGATGGCTCATGAAATTCAATCCAAGTTGATGCAAAGCAATAAGGATGTGACACAGTGAAAGAAGGCCTTAGTGCAATTATCATGTCATGGGAAATATGCTGCAAAAATCTGTATATGAAAGAAACCTATGAAGAGATGTGCCAAACCTGTCAAAAGAACTCCACATCATATTTAGAGTAGAACTAAAAGGGAAGTATACAAAACATAAAAGCAAACTCATAGGGGGTAAAGAGATCTTCAGCCATGTGGCTTCAAATCTAGAACAAAGCAAGTAATAGGTGTTTTTGTACTATAGTAATAATAAACCCTACCCTTGGAGCAGATATGATAGCAGATATTGTGGTTGGAGATTTAACAGTGCTGAGGAGAAGCAGCCTTGGACAGTTGGGTTTTAGAGAAGATCATAGAAAAGTAGACTGATGGAGAGGTTGGATTTGAAACCATGAATGGTGCAGAAATGAACAGAAAATGAACCAGATAAAAGAGCAATATCGGAAGAGATGGAGCAGTTCTTAGTCACTTAATGTCAATCAAAGGGGTTCTGAGGACCAGCCAGCCCTCCTTGAACAGAAGTTCCATCCAAATTTGGCACCAAAGAATCATGAAAACACCAATATCAACTAACCCAAACTTCCGAGTTTCTTCCGTCATCCAAGCTAGTTGCATTCTTCGCCGTGTGACATCGAAGGGATATGAGAAACTTTGTGCCACAGCTCCAGCGAGACCACCACATAGAAGTTTCGCAGGAACCAACAGCACAAGTCCACCTGTGTTTACACATAAACATAATACAACAAAAACAGATCATCTACATGATTACAACAAATCTATTCTCTTTTCAGTGTGCACTAAAAACAGCCACAGATGAGAAGAGTGAGTTTTGATGAATGAAAAACGTTTTTTCTCAAGACTGGTTTCCAGTGAACTTCTTGAGATTCTCAAAGTAACCTCTAACCCCCCTGCCTTTTAGTGAAGTTTATGCCTCTATCCCTCACTAACATCCTGCCTTCAGGTGAGGTTTATACCTCTTACAAACCATCAATTAGTAGTTGCCACCTACAACTCAGTCTAGGTGTACCTTGTGCACCAGCAATCTCCACTTGGTGTGTACCTTGTGCACCAGCAATCTCCACTTGGTGTGTACCTTGTGCACCAGCAATCTCCACTTGGTATGTACCTTGTGCACCAGCAATCTCAACTTGGTGTGTACCTTGTGCACCAGCAATCTCCACTTGGTGTGTACCTTGTGCACCAGCAATCTCCACTTGGTGTGTACCTTGTGCACCAGCAATCTCCACTTGGTGTGTACCTTGTGCACCAGCAATCTCCACTTGGTGTGTACCTTGTGCACCAGCAATCTCCACTTGGTGTGTACCTTGTGCACCAGCAATCTCCACTTGGTGTGTACCTTGTGCACCAGCAATCTCCACTTCGTGTGTACCTTGTGCACCAGCAATCTCCACTTGGTGATGACGTTATATCCCACCAGTTGACATGCCAGACACAGATAGTCACCTCATAATTCTTAGGATGAAGACATCACCCTAATGGTTAGTTACCATTGGTTAGAAAAGTTTTCTGAGAGGCAAAATTGGGGTAGGAAATAGCAATCCACAAAATTTCTTGAGACATCATCCAAGAGAAAAATATTTTTCCAAGCATCAATCTGCCTTGCATACTTTGAGAGCTTACCAGCATGGAGGAAGATAGTTACAAAAAAATTCTAAACCAACAGGAAACTAGAGGAAAAAACAGGTGATTTGTAGCACATTACCAAACCTCTGCCTCAATAGCGGCAAGCCCAGCTCCATGCAAGGATGAACCTTGAGATCTGTGTTTACGTGTGTAGAGCAGTGCCAAAGACCTTCTCCATGGATAGGCTCCATATAAAGGACAGTGTAAAAGCCATCTTTAAATTTCAAATAATGAGCACTTAATACAAACCAGGTTGAGCCAACAAAACCAGTCTTTGATCCACGATAAGATGTTCCTTGCTCAAAAGGTTTACAGGTTTTTTAGATGAACAAAATGTTTTCCCTTAAAAGTCTCTGACAATACCAAAAACTCTCCCACAGATTCAAGTGAGTCTAAAGTTCTTATGTCTTTATAAGGCATCCCTGCGAACCCTATCACATGTTTCCTAGTGTGGCATTTATGGACCTGGAGAAAGAGTATGATAGGGTTGATAAGAGATGCTATGAGGAATGATACAAGATGCTATGAGGAAAGTGCTGTGAATATATGGTGAAGGAGGAAAGCTCCTAAAACCAGTGAAGTGTTTTTATTAAGTAAGACACATGTGTAATTAGGAAGAGAGGAGGGTGGGTGGTTCCACGTCAAGGTGAGTGTGTGGCAGGGAGTGTGATATCACCCTGGCTGTTTAATTTACTTAATGATATCACCTTGGCTGTTTAATTTGTGTATGGATGGAGAGCTGAGGGAGGTGAATGCAAGGGTCTTAGAGAAAAGAGCAGGTATGCATGCAGTCAGTTGGATGTTGAGATCCCTGGAAAATGAGTCAATTGTTGTTTGCCAATGGCATAGCACTGGTAGCAAATTCAACTGAGAAACTGCAGAAGTTGGTATTGAGTTTTGGGAGAGAGTGAGAAATGAGAATTTTGAAAGAACAAAAGAATGAAAGCAAGGTTATTAGGTTTAGATGTGGAAAGAAACTAATTATTTGGATTAAGTCTGAAAGGAGAGAACTTGGAGGATATAGAGTATTTTAGATACCTGGAAGTGGATATGGCAGTTTATGGAACCATGGGAGCTGAAGTGAGCCAGAGGGTGGGTGAGATGCCAAAGGTCCTGGACACATTATGGAATTTGTGGAAAGAAAGGCCACTGTCTTTAAAAGTAAGAATGGGTTTCTTTGACGATACAGTAGTCCCCCAGTGCTGTATGGAAGTGAGGTATGGGCTTTATATAAAAATGTAAAGGAGAAGGCTGGCGTGTTGGAAATTATAAGTTTCAGGACAATACATAGTCTGAAAAAACTTTTCTACCTACCCTTATATTTTCAAAGACAATTTCAAGCTTAAATTCTAGTACTTTGCCACCTCTCATTTGGCTTTGATTATCGTCTGCAGGCATCTGGGCATGAAACTGGCAAGGTTCTGAAGTATTCTAGGTCCATGTTTTGCATTTCGGGTCTTGATCCGAATGAAGCATGGCATTGATTTGGAGTTGCAGGAAGCAGCCGCCTAATTGTATGTTCTGATCGCCAAGTGTACATACAAATCTCATGTATACCCATATTTTCTTGCTTCCAGGAGAGAATTTGGGCTTTCTACTCCTTAGAAAAGTAAAAGCTATCCATCTTGATGCACAGGTGGAAAAAATACAATGCCTAGAAGCATAATTCCCAAAATAAAGTGAAAGCCATTAAGAGTTATGAAAGAACACCATTCTCTCAAGATAGCCTGAGGCATTATGAAGCAGGTTGCTGATGCTTTTACTGTTAGAAACACCAGTCCCAATAATCAGATGGATGTTTATTTCACCATGAGAGAATCATATGATTGTAACCACAATAAACCTTAGCAGTGTATTGCCTTTAAAAAATATATGGAGAAAGACAGTTGTGAGGAGCGTTGATCAAATATGAAATTACGTGGATAAAGTGAGGTGTGGCAGTAAGAGAGGTAAGTATGAGAAAGCTAAAGTGAGTGTACTGAGATGGTTTGGGTATTTCAAGGGGATGAATAAAAGGGTATACTTGTCAGAGGTGGAAACCAAGGAGGAGACTGATGGATGAAATGAAAAATGCTTTGAAAATAAAGGGCTGAAACATGCAAAAGGGTGTAGGACATGCATGAGTTAGAGTGAACCAGATCAATGTTGTATACAGGGTATGACATGCTCTCAGTGGACTGAAGCAAGGTATACAGTGGTTGATAGAATCCAAGTAATGGTTTGCGGGGCCTGATTGTGGATATGGGGTTTTTGTTGTGGTGTATTATACATGACAGCTAGACTGTGGATTCGAGTGAATAAGACCATTTCTTTATCTGTTTCTGGCATTACCTTGCTAATGCAGGAAATGGTGAATGTATAAAGAAAAAACGCCCAAAGTACACTAAATGGCATCAGATTTCGACAATAAAAAGAGTTCCATAACATCTTATCCAAACAACACAACTGTTCCACTTTAAGCTATGCCTTACCTGCCTGGTTTTCCATTTTCTCAAAAGATAATATAACAAAGCTGTAAACTACACGAAATAGTACATTCAGAAAAACTACTGGCTGTCTAGCTACCACAAACACTCAACATCTTCACAATGAAAAAGATCCTGCTAATACAATCACACCTCAACATGCTCAGCACTCAATTCATCATACTTGATTGCCATCTCCTGCATCAGTGAGAAATAGACGAAGAACAGCCCATCCACTTATATACAAATGTATGTACATAAATGTCCATACACATACATAAACATATCATCATATACATACACATATACATACATACACATACACAGACATATACATATATGCACATGTACAAATTCATGCTTGCCTTCATCTATTCCTGATGCTACCCCATCCCACAGGAAACAGCTTCGCTACCCCCTGCTTCAGTGAGGTAGCGCCAGGAAACAGACAAAAACACATAACTCAATCTCTAGTTGTCATGTGTAATGCACCAAGACCACAGCTCCCTATCCACATCCAGGCCCCACAGACCTTTCCCTGGTTTACTCTACACACTTCAGATGCCCTGGTTCAGCCTAATGACAGCATGGTGACCCCAGTATACCACATCGTTCCTATTCCTTGCACACCCCTCATCCTCTTGTACGTCTCAGGCCCAGATCACTCAAAATCTTTTTCACTCCATCCTTTCACCTACAGTTTGATTTCCCACTTCTCCTTGTTCCCTCTCCTCCTCTGACTGATATATCCTCTTTGTCAACCTTTCCTCACTCATTCTCTCCATATGTCCAAACCATTTAGACAGATCCTCTTCTGCTCTCCCAATCACACTCTTTTTATTTCTACACGTCTCTCTTACCATTTCATTACTTACTCGATCAAACCACCTCACACAACATACTGTCCTCAAACATTTCATTTCCAATACATCCACCCTCCTCTGCACAATCCTATCTATAGCCCATGCCTTGCAACCACATAACATTGTTGGAACCACTATTCCTTCAAACATACCCATTTGTGCTCTCCGAGATAACATTCTCGCCTTCCACACATTCTTCAACGCTCCCAGAACCTTCGCTCCCTCCCTCACCCTGGCTCACTTCTGCTTCCATGGTTGCATCTGCTGCTAAATCCACTCCCAGATATCTAAAACACTTCACTTCCTCCAGTTTTTCTCCATTCAAACTTACCCCCCAATTACCTTGTCCCTCAACCCTACTGAACCTAATAACCTTACTTGTATTCACATTTACTCTCAGCTTTCTTATTTCACACTCTTTACCAAACTCAGTCACCAACTTCTGCAGTTTTTCACCCGAATCAGCCACCAGTGCTGTATCATCAGCGAACAACAACTGACTTACTTTCCAAGTTCTTTCATCCACAACAGACTGTATACTTTTCCTTCTCTCCAAAACTCTTATATTCACTTCCCTAACCACCCCATCCATAAACAAATTAAACAACTATGGAGACATCACACAACCCTCCTGCAAACCAACATTCACTGGGAACCAATCACTTTCCTCATTTCCTACTCGTACACATCCCTTACATCCTTGGTAAAAACTTTTCACTGCTTCTATCAACTTGCCTCCCACACCATATACTCTTAATACCTTCTACAAAGCATCTTTATCAACCCATCATATGCCTTCTCCAGATCCACAAATGCTACATACAAATTAATCTATTTTTCTAAGTACTGATCACATACATTTTTCAAAGCAAACACCTGATGCACACATCCTGTACCACTTCTGAAACCACACTGCGCTTCCCCAATCTGATGCTCTGTACATGCCTTCACCCTCTCAATCAATACCCTCCCATATAATTTCCCAGAAATACTCAACAAACTTTTTTATTATTATTATTATTTTGCTTTGTCACTGTCTCCCGCGTTAGCGAGGTAGTGCAAGGAAACAGACGAAAGAATGGACCAACCCACCCACATACACATGTATATACATACACGTCCACACACGCAAGTATACATACCTATACATCTCAACGTATACATATATATATATATATATATATATATATATATATATATATATACACACACAGACAAATACATACATACACATGTACATAATTCCTATTGTCTGCTTTATTCATTCCCATTGCAACCTCACCACACATGAAATAACAACCCCCTCCCCCCTCGTGTGTGCGAGGTAGCGCTAGGAAAAGACAACAAACGCCACATTCGTTCACACCCAGTCTCTAGCTGTCATGTAAAAAAATGCACCGAAACCACAGCTCCCTTTCCACATCCAGGCCCCACACAACTTTCCATGGTTTACCCCAGACGCTTCACATGCCCTGGTTCAATCCACTGACAGCACGTCGAACCCAACATACCACATCATTCCAATTCACTCTATTCCTTGCACGCCTTTCACCCTCCTGCATGTTCAGGCCCCGATCACTCAAAATCTTTTTCACTCCATCTTTCCACCTCCAATTTGGTCTCCCACTTCTCCTCGTTCCCTCCACCTCCGACACATAAATCCTCTTGGTCAATCTTTCCTCACTCATTCTCTCCATTTGACCAAACCATTTCAAAACACCCTCTTCTGCTCTCTCAACCACACTCTTTTTATTACCACACATCTCTCTTACCCTATTATTACTTACTCGATCAAACCACCTCACACCACATATTGTCCTCAAGCATCTCACTTCCAACACATCCACTCTCCTCTGCACAACTCTATCCATGGCCCATGCCTCGCAACCATATAACATTGTTGGAACCACTATTCCTTCAAACATACCCATTTTTGCTTTCCTAGATAATGTTCTCGACTTCCACACATTCTTCAACTCTCCCAGAATTTTTGCCCCCTCCCCCACCCTATGATTCACTTCCACTTCCATGGTTCCATCTGCTGCCAAATCCACTCCCAGATATCTAAAACACTTCACTTCCTCCAGTTTTTCTCCATTCAAACTTACCTCCCAATTGACTTGACCCTCAACCCTACTGTACCTAATAACCTTGCTCTTATTCACATTTACTCTCAGCTTTCTTCTTTCACACACTTTACCAAACTCAGTCACCAGCTTCTGCAGTTTCTCACTTGAATCAGCCACCAGCGCTGTATCATCAGCGAACAACAACTGGCTCACTTCCCAAGCTCTCTCATCCACAACAGACTGCATACTTGCCCCTCTCTCCAAAACTCTTGCATTCACCTCAATAACAACCCCATCCATAAACAAATTAAACAACTATGGAGACATCACACACCCCTGCCGTAAACCTACATTCACTGAGAACCAATCACTTTCCTCTCTCCTTACACGTACACATGCCTTACATCCTCGATAAAAACTTTTCACTGCTTCTAACAACTTGCCTCCTACACCATATATCCTTAATACCTTCCACAGAGCATCTCTATCAACTCTATCATATGCCTCTATCATTTATTTATTTATTTTGCTTTGTTGCTGTCTCCTATCATACCTCTGTAATTTGAGCACTCACTTTTATCCCCTTTGCCTTTGTACAATGGCACTATGCATGCATTCCACCAATTCTCAGGTACGTCACCGTGAACCATACATACACTGAATATCTACCACTGTTATGGATGAGAAAAATCACAAAGTGATCAATCCAAACAACAAAATAGTAGATCTAATGATGATATTTGCCAGAAGAAAATATATAATAAGATATCTTCGACACTGTTAAAAATATCCACTAACATTAGCCAACATTAAAAGATCATTGGTATTCAAGGAAATTACTGGAGAATTCTTGGAGTAAACAATCTTATTCATAAACATTCAACAGGACTAATAGCTGAGTGGGGAACGTGGCAGCATGATGTTATGGATAGAGCATGTGGATACATGGTTTGTGAGTGATTACAGCAATGTAAAATTTTGAGTGGTTCTGTCACAATGCCCTTCATGACTGCAGTGGCAGGATCGTAACCAATGAGGTTAGGAGATGGTGTTACTGAAACAGTCACAGAACTGAGAGAAGTTTCCAAATTTCTGTACTTGAAGGGAATACTCTAGTTTTCTAGAGTATCTAAATCTTACCCACTTTTCTTGTGGTGACCTCATTAATACACATTTATGGGTGCAACTAAAAGGGAAGGCATTCCCCAACACTATCAGGGCAATCTTTCAGATACATATAAACACTCAAGGTATACAGGAATTTTCAGTTTTTCAGACTATTTTGAAACTTCACTGCCTCTGGAAACACAGCGCTAGAGTTGCCCTCTGCCAGTGGCCTGTCAAGGATGAGGCACTAAAGGCTAAGAAACGGCACTGAAGTCTACCAGGTATGCTGAGGTGTAAAAGAGACAAACAAGGTTGATGGCACTAAATGTAAATGGGATGGCATGTGAGTAAAAGGAGGGAGCTTGTGAAGAAGTTTAAAAGTTATAACTTGGATGTGCTAAGGACTGGGGAAACCCATGTCTTTGGGCAGGGTGTATAAAGTGAAAATGGAAATGAAGACTGCAAGTTGTGGAAGGATGTGGAAGGAGAAGTGGTTTGGACAGGAAAGAAAGAAAATTATCAGTTAAGAGGTACAGAAGGATGTGCAAATATGTTATGACGGAGAGTGTGGGGGGATGTAATAAAGCTTGTATGGGGTGGACCAAGAATAGTGCAGGAGAAAGGAAAGATTGGAATTGCAAAGTATGCATGTGTACATCCCCATCAATATGAAGATTGTAAGTGGTAAGGATGAAATGAAGCATTTCTGGAGAAAGTCAAAATTTAATGATTGTATACAGTTTCGAGAATGATAGAAACTTGGTCGTAATGGGTAAAAGGAATGCAAAAGTGGGATGTGATGAAATTGGCAAAATACTTGGTAAATGGGGAGGAGTGCCTTGAGTAAATGAGAATGGAAGTTATTTTGTGGATGTCTGTGCTGAAGAGGGTTAATTCCTTGTAAACAGCAAGATGATCCATAGGTATATGTGGATGAGGAATGATGTAAGAGAAGAGCAAAAGACTTTATTCACTATAAGGCAGTAGATGAAAAACAGAGAAAGGCCATGCTAGATGCTAGAGTTGTGAGAGGATCCTTTGAAGAATCTGACCATTTTGCAGTTCTTATGAGGATAAAGATCAGGAAGAAGTGATGATAGGTGTATGGAAGAACGGAGAGGTGAAAATGTTAGCACATGAGAAGATAAATCGGTACAAATGCAGGGATGAGGATGAAAGCAAAGTAACTGAAAATTTATAAGGAAGTGTAGTGAATGTAAGGATGCAGTCATATGTGAATGAGATGTATAAAATGTTTAGAGAAATACTATTAAAGGTTGTAGAATTAGTGGTTGGATACAAGGTAGAGATATAGGAACAAAAAGGGGAAATGCAAGGTGATGGAAGACATTAGAAATGCTGTGGAAGAGAAGAAAAAAGCATATGGGAGACTGCTCATAAGGAATGTGCCACTGGAAGTTCAGCAGAAGAGGAGGGAAGAACATAAACTGTGTAAAAGGAATGTTGACAGCCTGATAGATGAAAGCAGGAAAGAGTACATGAAAATTTTGAAAGTTGAGTGAAATGTTTTGGGATAATAAGAAATTGTACTGGAATGGGTTGAAAAAGGAAAGAGATGGATGTAAGAGTGGAAATGTTAATGAGAGAAGTAAGGAAGGGGAGTCGCTGAATCAAAAGAAGGAAGTGAAAGGAAGATGGATTGAGTATTTTGAAGAACTGATAAACGTAGAAGGAAAGGCAGTAGCATTTGTTACAAACATGAGTATGAAGGATGGAAGAAAGAGGTTACAAATGCAGAGCCAATAGCAAAAAGGAGGTAAGAAAGGCAATAATGAGGCTAAATGTACGAAAGGCACCTGAAATGGATGGGAATATGGCTGAAATGCTGAAGTATGGAGAGTGTGACTGAGTGGCTACATCCGATATATAATTTAGCATGGAAACAGAAGGTTGTGCCTAAGGTTTTGGTAAAAGCTATTATTGTTCCCTTATTCAGAGGAAAAAAGGTGCTAAGGATGTATGTAGCAATCAAAAGGGAGTATGTTTGTTAAGTAGACCAGGAAAAGTTATGGAAGAATGCTGACTGACAAAAAGATGGAAGTGACTGAATGCAGAATAAGTAAGGAGCATTGGAGTTTTAGGAAAGGTAGGTGATGTGTGAATCAGATTTTTGTAGTAAATATGACCATGGAAAAGTATTTAGCAAAAGGTAAGAAGCTGTATACAAATTTTATAGCTTTGGAGAAAGTATATGACAAAGTCATGGGGAATGCATTATGGGATGTGTTAAGGATAAATGGGTTGAGGATAGCCTTCTATAGAGGAGCAAATGCATGTGTAAGAGTGGATGGAGAGTTGAGCAAAGATTTTCTAATACATGTGGGTGTAAGGCATGGCAGAGTGACGTTTCCATGGTTTTTTAATAAATATATAGATGGAGTGACAAGAGGCTTTTTTGCCATGGCTACCCCTTGATGGGAGTTCCCAGAGGGAATGGGGTCAGAGATAGAAAGATAGATGATAAGAGAGATGAAAGCAAAACTGGGGAAAAGGGGAGCTGAGATGGAGTGTGGCAGTGAGATCTGATGGCTAGTGGCAAGCCTGTTTGTGGATAATACTGTGTTGTTTGCCAAGAGTGAAGAGGAGTTGCAAAAGGTTGTTAGGGTGTTTTAAGATGTGTGAAAACAATGGCAATTAAAGGTAAATGCAAATAAAAGTAAAGTAATGGTGTTTGAAAGGAAACAGAGTGAAAGTATAGATTCTGTAAAACGATACAGAATGAAAGAAGAAAGTGTACTAAACTGTGCTTTGGAAAAAAAAGGGGAGGAGGAGGACTTTTAGAGGAGAGAGAATTTAAGTATTTAGAGCCGTTTTGGGTAAGCGTGGTGATATGGAAGGAGAGATAAAGGAGAGAGCAGTAAAGGGTAGAAATGTTACTGGGTTGCCTAAAAGGATAATGAAGGGTAGAGGTGTAAGTATGGGTATGAAGAAAGGATTAAGGTACAGCATAGTCCTCCCAACCCTGACCTATACAGCCAAAACACAGAAATGGAATGAGTCACAGAGGTCAAGAATCCAGGCTGTGGAAATAAACTATTTGAGATGAACATGCGGTATGAATAGATGGAATGAACAAAAGAAATGAGAGATGTGGTATGGCAGGGAATACAAAGGGAATGAATTGTGGAGTGGTAGAGTGGGTGAAACAGGGGCTCTAAAAGAATTTTTATCTGGGGTATAAAGTTTATGTCAGGTTCCCTTCCCTTCTCCATTAGTCATCCTGTTTTCATCCACTACGGTTTTATGCCATAAGCTGTAAGGCCAAAAAGGGTATGGAAGATGAGAGAGGGGTGGAATGGAGCACTCTGTTGATTTTCTGCATTTTCTGAGATCCTAGGAAATCCCCAGGCCCCCTTGTGGATCTCCTGGCCCAGGTATGATGTACCCCCTGCACACCTCTCTCAGAGGCCCTTGGGTGAAACAATACTTTGAGGTGGTTTGGGCATGTGGTGTGAAAGGAAGACCACCAGTGGCATGGGCAAATCGAGTGGAAGAACACATGAGGGAGAGAAATGGTGAAGGATGGCATGCAATGGTGTATGCTAGGGAGGCATGTAAGGACAGAGATAAGTGGACACTCTATTGCCATGGCCACTCCCTTGATGAGAGTTCCCAGAGGTAATAAGCATTAGAGATACAGACAGATAGATAAATAGACTGATAATAAGTGCAACTTATATTTTCTTTTGGTGCATTTATCATGCTGATGTCAACCAAATGGTTTTGATAACTTTATTCAAAAACTTGTTTCAAGAGCAAGTAAGTGATCAACAAGTAAAAAAATCTTTTGTTCTTATACGATAGCTAAACAAGTGATGTGAGAAATTAGGTCTTTCCTTGATCTGTTCCTGTTGCTACCTCACTAACACGGGTAATAACGAACAAGCATGACAAAAAAAGAAAGTACTTAACGGTATAATCTAAAAGATATCAATCCTTTTGATAAATTATGTATTCTAATATTCTAAAACAAACTAACCTGTATTTTTTTCACAAGGTCTGCAGGTATAATCTGGAAGATACTTCATACACAAATATTTCATGTGTTCAAAGCAGTAGAAACTAAGACCAGCATAAGGGATCATCCCACACACAGTTGCAGTAAATCCCCGATAAAGAGCACGAATTCCTCCTTCCTTTAATAAAGAATGTATACATTCAAAAATTAGTTATGCACTACCATACCTGATTCTGATGTTGCATGAAAGCAATAACTGGAGAGATTTTCTTTCTTCCAGAATTTCCAATATATTATGCCATACAGTTAATCTTTTGCTACATCCTAACTGGAGGGCAGGGGGGGATGCCATTTCATATGTGGCAGAGTGGTGATGGGAATAGATGAAGGCACCAAAGTATGAATATGTACATATATATATATATATATATATTTATATATTTATTTATTTTCCTTTGTCACTGTCTCCTGCGTTTGCGAGGTAGCGCAAGGAAACAGACAAAAGAAATGGCCAAACCCACCCCAATACACAGTGTATACACACACACATGTCCACACAAGCAAATATACATACCTATACATCTCAATGTACACATATATATACATACACAGACACATACATATATACCCATGCACACAATTCACACTGTCTGCCCCCATTCACTCCCATCGCCACCTCGCCACACATGGAATACCTTCCCCCTCCCCCCTCTTGCGAGGTAGCACTAGGAAAAGACAACAAAGGCCCCATTCGTTCACACTCAGTCTCTAGCTGCCACGCAATAATGTCCGAAACCACAGCTCCCTTTCCACATCCAGGCCCCACACAACTTTCCATGGTTTACCCCAGACACTCCACATGCCCTGATTCAATCCACTGACAGCACGTCAACCCCGGTATCCCACATCGATCTAATTCACTCTATTCCTTGCCCTCCTTTCACCCTCCTGCATGTTCAGGTCCCGATCACACAAAATCTTTTTCACTCCATCTTTCCACCTCCAATTTGGTCTCCCACTTCTCCTCGTTCCCTCCACCTCCGACACATATATCCTCTTGGTCAATCTTTCCTCACTCATTCTCTCCATGTGCCCAAACCATTTCAAAACACTCTCTTCTGCTCTCTCAACCACGCTCTTTTTATTTCCACACAACTCTCTTACCCTTACATTACTTACTCGATCAAACCACCTCACACCACACATTGTTCTCAAACATCTCATTTCTAGCACATCCACCCTCCTGCGCACAACTCTATCCATAGCCCACACCTCGCAACCATACAACATTGTTGGAACCACTATTCCTTCAAACATACCCATTTTTGCTTTCCGAGATAATGTTCTCGACTTCCACACATTCTTCAAGGCTCCCAGGATTTTCGCCCCCTCCCCCACACTATGATCCACTTCCGCTTCCATGGTTCCATCCGCTGCCAGATCCACTCCCAGATATCTAAAACACTTCACTTCCTCCAGTTTTTCTCCATTCAAACTTACCTCCCAATTGACTTGACCCTCAACCCTACTGTACCTAATAACCTTGCTCTTATTCACATTTACTCTTAACTTTCTTCTTTCACACACTTTACCAAACTCAGTCACCAGCTTCTGCAGTTTCTCACATGAATCAGCCACCAGCGCTGTATCATCAGCGAACAACAACTGACTCACTTCCCAAGCTCTCTCATCCACAACAGACTGCATACTTGCCCCTCTTTCCAAAACTCTTGCATTCACCTCCCTAACGAACCCCATCCATAAACAAATTAAACAACCATGGAGACATCACACACCCCTGCCACAAACCTACATTCACTGAGAACCAATCACTTTCCTCTCTTCCTACACATACACATGCCTTTCATCCTCGATAAAAACTTTTCACTGCTTCTAACAACTTGCCTCCCACACCATATATTCTTAATACCTTCCACAGAGCATCTCTATCAACTCTATCACATGCCTTCTCCAGATCCATAAATGCTACATACAAATCCATATGCTTTTCTAAGTATTTCTCACATACATTCTTCAAAGCAAACACCTGATCCACACATCCTCTACCACTTCTGAAACCACACTGCTCTTCCCCAATCTGATGCTCTGTACATGCCTTCACCCTCTCAATCAATACCCTCCCATATAATTTACCAGGAATACTCAACAAACTTATACCTCTGTAATTTGAGCACTCCCTCTTATCCCCTTTGCCTTTGTACAATGGAACTTATGCACGCATTCTGCCAATCCTCAGGCACCTCACCATGAGTCATACATACATTAAATAACCTTACCAACCAGTCAACAATACAGTCACCCCCTTTTTTAACAAATTCCACTGCAATACCATCCAAACCCGCTGCCTTGCCGGCTTTCATCTTCCGCAAAGCTTTTACTACCTCTTCTCTGTTTACCAAATCATTTTCCCTAACCCTCTCACTTTGCACACCACCTCGACCAAAACACCCTATATCTGCCACTCTATCATCAAACACATTCAACAGACCTTCAAAATACTCACTCCATCTCCTTCTCACATCACCACTACTTGTTATCACCTCCCCATTTGCACCCTTCACTGAAGTTCCCATTTGCTCCCTTGTCTTACGCACTTTATTTACCTCCTTCCAGAACATCTTTTTATTCTCCCTAAAATTTAATGATACTCTCTCACCCCAACTCTCATTTGCCCTCTTTTTCACCTCTTGCACCTTTCTCTTGACCTCCTGTCTCTTTCTTTTATACATCTCCCACTCAATTGCATTTTTTCCCTGCAAAAATCATCCAAATGCCTCTCTCTTCTCTTTCACTAATACTCTTACTTCTTCATCTCACCACTCACTACCCTTTCTAATCAACCCACCTCCCACACTTCTCATGCCACAAGCATCTTTTACGCAATCCATCACTGATTCCCTAAATACATCCCATTCCTCCCCCACTCCCCTTACTTCCATTGTTCTCACCTTTTTCCATTCTGTACTCAGTCTCTCCTGGTACTTCCTCACACAAGTCTCCTTCCCAAGCTCACTTACTCTCACCACCCTCTTCACCCCAACATTCATTCTTCTTTTCTGAAAACCCATACAAATCTTCACCTTAGCCTCCACAATATAATGATCAGACATCCCTCCAGTTGCACCTCTGAGCACATTAACATCCAAAAGTCTCTCTTTCGCACGCCTGTCAATTAACACGTAATCCAGTAACGCTCTCTGGCCATCTCTCCTACTTACATAAGTATACTTATGTATATCTCGCTTTTTAAACCAGGTATTCCCAATCATCAGTCCTATTTCAGCACATAAATCTACAAGCTCTTCACCATTTCCATTTACAACACTGAACACCCCATGTATACCAATTATTCCCTCAACTGCCACATTACTCACCTTTGCATTCAAATCACCCAACACTATAACCCGGTCTCGTGCATCAAAACCACTAACACACTCATTCAGCTGCTCCCAAAACACTTGCCTCTCATGATCTTTCTTCTCATGCCCAGGTGCATATGCACCAATAATCACCCATCTCTCTCCATCAGATTGGGGAAGAGCAGTGTGGTTTCAGAAGTGATAGAGGATGTGTGGATCAGGTGTTTGCTTTGAAGAATGTATGTGAGAAATACTTAGAAAAGCAAATGGATTTGTATGTAGCATTTATGGATCTGGAGAAGGCATATGATAGAGTTGATAGAGATGCTCTGTGGAAGGTATTAAGAATATATGGTGTAGGAGGCAAGTTGTTAGAAGCAGTGAAAAGTTTTTATTGAGGATGTAAGGCATGTGTACGTGTAGGAAGAGAGGAAAGTGATTGGTTCTCAGTGAATGTAGGTTTGCGGCAGGGGTGTGTGATGTCT